>NC_060119.1:561335198-561639126 GCF_021461395.2 Schistocerca americana | reverse complement strand
GCTATTGTGGTGTTTGCGGTAGCCCTTTGTGAGAGGAGGTGATGCCGAAAAATTTTACGACGTCTGTGTCAACACAGTTCTAGGCGCAGGAGGGAGAGAGATAATGATTAGGATTCAGGGAAAACAGTTGGCAGGGAGTTAAAATGTGGTTAAGATTTAAGGCTTCGATCTTGTTGGTAAAGATGTGTTTACTCACAAACCAGTAAGAATAAAGATTGCGGTGTATGTTTACTCAGTAAGAAGTATACACTATCGGTGCATAAGTTCGTGTCGTTTTTATAGAGCCATGATTTCATTTTATTAGCGTAAGATACAGTACAATATAAAATTTATTAATATAAGATACATTGCAATATAATACTCAATGACAAGCCTGATACACTACTCAGTGATGTAATCACCATCTTTGTCAATAGCCGCCCGCCAGCGTTCAGGTAGGAGTCCTTTGTCTCTCCTACGTAGTAACAACACAGATTTACCAGGTGTATTGTTTTCAGTAGCGACATCAAATCGTCTTAGCTGTTCAGTATATGCAACAGGTTTTATCATTTCATTCTTTGGTAGCAATTCATAACGAAGGATGACAGTAAGTAACGGCTGGGTTGAGATTCATGCGCAAGCTCATGATAACGATAGGCTCTCAATTTTTTGACTAGTTTGGGGATATCTGGCTACAGAATGAGGATTTTATTGCCGCAAAGTGGAATTGCTACGGAAAATGGAGCCGAATGACGAATGATGTTGAAGCGTAGCACAACAAAATAAATAAAATTATTGAAAAATGTCAACTCTGATTCAGTTGTTGGATGGAATGCTCGAAGAAGGACGCGGAACTCACAAACTGCATGCACATGAAGCTGGAATTTAATTTTGAACGAAAGAAGAGGAAGAAAAATATCTGAAACTGGACGACAGGAGAGAAAGAAATGTAAAAAAGTTGTGAAGAGAGTGGCGACGTTACGTCCTGCTTGAAAGCCGTTGCCTACATTAAAAACTGGGCTAAGATCTATTCACAAGCAATGCATTAAAAATTATTAATTATAATGAAGAACCTTCATCTTCAAATGTAAGGATGCAGAGGCTTGTCTCACTAGGGGTAAGATAGATATTGCCTACAGGAAAATTAAAGAGACCTTTGGAGAGAAGAGAACCACTTGTATGAATATCAAGAGCTCAGATGGCAACCCAGTTCTAAGCAAAGAAGGGAAGGCAGAAAGGTGGAAGGAGTATGTAGAGGGTTTATACAAGGGCGATGTACTTGAAGACAATATTATGGAAATGGAAGAGGATGTAGATGACGATGAAATGGGAGATAAGATACTGCGTGAAGAATTTGACAGAGCACTGAAAGACCTGAGTCGAAACAAGCCCCGGGAGTAGACAACATTCCATTAGAACTAGTGATGGCCTTGGGAGACCCAGTCATGACAAAACTCTACCATCTGGTGAGCAAGATGTATGAGACAAGCGAAATACCCACAAACTTCAAGAAGAATATAATAATTCCAATCCCAAAGAAAGCAGGTGTTGACAGATGTGAAAATTACCGAACTATCAGTTTAATAAGTCACAGCTGCAAAATACTAACGCGAATTCTTTACAGACGAATGGAAAAACTGGTAGAAGCGGACCTCGGGGAAGATCAGTTTGGATTCCATAGAAATGTTGGAACACGTGAGGCAATACTAACCTTACGACTTATCTTAGAAGAAAGATTAAGGAAAGGCAAACCTACGTTTCCAGCATTTGTAGACTTAGAGAAAGCTTTTGACAACGTTAACTGGAATACTCTCTTTCAAATTCTGAAGTTGACAGGGGTAAAATACAGGGAGCGAAAGCCTATTTACAATTTGCACAGAAACCAGATGGCAGTTATGAGAGTCGAGGGGCATGAAAGGGAAGCAGTGGTTGGGAAAGGAGTGAGACAGGGTTGTAGTCTCTCCCCGATGTTATTCAATCTGTATATTGAGCAAGCAGTAAAGGAAACAAAAGAAAAATTCGGAGTAGGTATTAAAATTCATGGAGAAGAAGTAAAAACTTTGAGGTTCGCCGATGACATTGTAATTCTGTCAGAGACAGCAAAGGACTTGGAAGAGCAGTTGAACGGAATGGACAGTGTCTTGAAAGGAGGATATAAGATGAACATCAACAAAAGCAAAACGAGGATAATGGAATGTAGTCAAATTAAATCGGGTGATGCTGAGGGGATTAGATTAGGAAATGAGACACTTAAAGTAGTAAAGGAGTTTTGCTATTTAGGGAGTAAAATAACTGATGATGGTCGAAGTAGAGCGAATATAAAATGTAGACTGGCAATGGCAAGGAAATCGTTTCTGAAGAAGAGAAATTTGTTAACATCGAGTATAGATTTAAGTGTCAGGAAGTCGTTTCTGAAAGTATTTGTATGGAGTGTAGCCATGTATGGAAGTGAAACGGACGATAAATAGTTTGGACAAGAAGAGAATAGAAGCTTTCGAAATGTGGTGCTACAGAAGAATGCTGAAGATAAGGTGGGTAGATCACATAACTAATGAGGAGGTATTGAATAGGATTGGGGAGAAGAGAAGTTTGTGGCACAACTTGACTAGAAGAAGGGATCGGTTGGTAGGACATGTTTTGAGGCATCAAGGGATCACAAATTTAGTATTGGAGGGCAGCGTGGAGGGTAAAAATCGTAGAGGGAGACCAAGAGATGAATACACTAAGCAGATTCAGAAGGATGTAGGCTGCAGTAGGTACTGGGAGATGAAGAAGCTTGCACAGGATAGAGTAGCATGGAGAGCTGCATCAAACCAGTCTCAGGACTGAAGACCACAACAACAACAACAACAACAACAACAATGAAGAAACAATAGTTATATTAATAAATAAAATGCAGTGCAGTTCTAGCATAAACACGGTGAAGCCCGCTGGTTGACTTCGGGGAGGGGACCAAACAGCGAGGTCATCGGTCCCATCGAATTAGGGAAGGATGGTGAAAGAAGTCGGCTGTGCCCTTTCAAAGGAACCATCCCGGCACTTGCCTGAAGCCATTTAGGAAACAATACAATTAAGTTGCAGTCAGTAGTTCGTAATCAGTTCTCTTCGCAACGGCTTACCGATGTACTGAAATCTCCCTGATACAAGTCAAAATATTTAAAGCTCATCCGCGACAATTTGAAATCCTGCTGAAACTTATTTTATATTGTGTCCTCCATTGTGTATATAACGTGAAGAAATTTCGTTCATTTTATGTGCATGGTTTAAAAATTCTGATGTTTTAAGCATTTTTGTACGGATTATCATTATTGTAGCGATTTTACGTTATAATAATGAGTTACTTATTATTTTCCATGAACAAAATACACATATGTGAAACGGTAAACTAAAAATCTTGAATGTAAAACGTAAAATAACAATTTAAAACATAGAGGAAACATAAGTAAATTACTAATTATATCAGTAATGTATGTTTAGATATTTTAATGAGGTATGTTGGAAACACTCCGACAGTAGAATGTGTACAACTTTTTTTTTTTTTTTTAACAGTATTTCAGAGACCAGTTGTATTACACATGGATGTAGGTGGCTTAAAAGTTTCTTTAATTTACGTTGTAACAAAAGCTTTCCATTTTTCAAAATTGACTAATGGTGGTGGGGTATTATGCAAAATTTCAAATTATTTCAAAAGTTGAGTACACAGTTTTCAAGAACATTACTTAGGTTTCAACGTTTATATGAAAAACAGTCTTATATATCATCATTTCGAAGATATTCTCTCTAAACCTAATATGAAGAGTTACCTTTCAGGGTGTGTTTTACCCTTCACATATTGTATTGTTTCGCCCCCTGTGCACAGCCGCCAAGTTTCATCAAGTTTACTGACACCTGGGAATGTTCCATTGTGAGTGCTAACCCATTGATTTCAGAAGGTAGCAAAGCCGTTCTACAGCACCTACCTCGACAAAAAGGAAAAAGAAAAACAGCGTATGGCGGAACAGCGTACGGCGGCTCTTGGTCTTCCCCGCAGGTTGACTGTTTCGAGGGGCCGAACGGAAGGGCCTTTTTGTCTGACTCCAGCAATATTTCGAAATTTGCCTCCGCGGGTGGTCGACAACTACAAAGCGAACCGACTAGGCAAGGCAAGGCAACTGCAGTTTTTGCCTCCTGGAGTCTGGTTTCCGCTCCAGCAGCGGAAAGCTAGCAAACGAGCTGTTTCCGCACTAAGTGGCTTCGTTCAAAGCGCCCCGGACATTGTGCTGCTTCGTCACGTGCTAAGCGGATCTTTACAACTATGTTTCCTCCCCCCCCCCCCTTTCTCTATCTCACACAGACTACACACAAGCACAAGCACACACGATGGGCGCCCCTATGTTACATTATGACAAACACACCCACGACATTATTCGTGTACCTGCGTTGGCAATGAAAAACAAATCAGATCATATACAGAACAAATCCCTTTCAATTAAGCAAGGTGAGTAATAAATTAGAAAAGAATATTCTGAGCGCTGCTTGCTGCTCAGTTCAAAAACTGAATAATTGTTATTTTATTTTTTCTCCTTGCACTTACTGGCCGAAGTGGTTAAGGTGACCGCTCACGAAAAACGCGAATTCCGGGTTCGAATCCCGCTCCGGCACAATTTTTCACGTGTTTCTAGTAAATGGTACACCTAACATTAAATGTATTCGCAAACTGCGAGTTCATTTCACGTATTAATCTAGATAACTTCTTCTACTCCACATATGAATGTTTCTCTTGATTCTTATAGTTTGTACAGCCAAAGCAAACACATGTTTTTTTTCCATTTTTACTTTTTATTACTGCACAAGGTGAACCAGACTCCTTCGGCAAAATTTCGCAATTTGTTCAGGTATATTTTTTGAGTATTTTCATACAGTAGAATCGCGATCTCCAGTGGCTCCATACAGAGTTATGGCATTTCATTAGATTTCTTAACCCAATTTACCTTTGTATCTTTATTGCACTAAAAATATCTGCACAACACGCCAAGTGTTGGCTACGCGCCGTGTGTCTTGGTTGGAAACAAACTTTTCCCATTCACTCACGGTGCTAGCTGGTGATGACGGAAATACCCACTTTACTCTTCGTCCCTGAGACGAGGTACTGGCAGAACTGAAGCTGTGATGACGGATCGTGATTCATGTCTGGGTAGCGCAGTTGGTAAAGCACTTGCCCGCCTAAAACCAAAAACTCGAAAAATTTATAACTGCATGTCTAGGACTCTTAACCAGCCACAGATCTTGATGTCACCAAATACAGTTCACCGCGTCCACCAGGAAATTTTCGTAATAGACACTCTTCAGTCAGGTGCTGCGTAGTTTCCACAGTGACTCCACTGACCCACGTCGAGGCACCCTTGAACCCCCAGTCCATACAAACAGGCACTACGCATTCCATGCCTTGTACAGAATCGATTCAGAGCTGCCCATAAATTCCTGGGAGATTAAATCCATTTACATGTTTTGTAGGATCAACAATGAGTCGAGAATTTGCTGAAAGAACCTTTTGCCAAAGCCATCTCCACTTTTGACACACACATCATATATAAAGGAAGCATCTTGCGTTATCATTGGTGGTTTTCTGGATTTACGTCTGCTGCCACGTGTATTCTGAAGCTGCCATGGAAGTATTTTCACAAAAACGATGCTAACTGGTGCAACAAACCGAATAAATCATAATTGCATTATTTCTCTATAACGAATCACTGGAGGCCAAGGACTCTTACACCTAGATACTCAGAAAATATCTCTGAATAATCTCCGGAATTTTGTGTGGTGTTTGAGTTCACCCTGTATAATCGTATAACGGCCGGAGTTCAATCATGTGTAAATACAAATGGTACAAATGGCTCTGAGCACTATGGGACTCAACTTCTGAGGTCATTAGTCCCCTAGAACTTAGAACTAGTTAAACCTAACTAACCTAAGGAAATAACACACATCCATGCCCGAGGCAGGATTCGAACCTGCGACCGGAGCGGTCTCGCGGTTCCAGACTGCAGCGCCTAGAACCGCCCGGCCACTTCGGCCGGCTGTGTAAATACAATTATACGAGCATTAAACCAGCGATCTGCCCCGTTCTGCACAGGTAAAACAGTGTGTCTGTGGCCAGGCGACTTCTTTGGTACAAAGGTAATTTTATTTATGGGCCACTGTGTAGTCATGATTAAAGTTCTGAGGACAGCGTCAGGCAACTGAATAATGTCACTTTCAAGTAACTTAAACAATGTACGCTGCGCTTACCATGGACGTTCTCGGGATGCACGAATGTTATGTGTTCCACATTTAATTGGTGCTCAGAGTGACATCTCGTAGCAATGATTTGAGGTGCGTCGTAGCACACCTCCCGATCCATCCCGAATCAGTGCGTCTGCTAGTGAAAATTGTATTCAAATATCTACAGTGTTTCTCTAGATTAGCCTTCACATGTACACAGAAATACTGGGTATTGGACTTAAATTTATAAAATGTATAGAAGAGGAAGTGTATAGATGCAGACAGTCTGGTATACACCAACAGTTTTGTGTGGCTCAGTGGCCTAGTGCCGATCTTTCAACTATATGGTACTTGCTGTCCTTTCTGGACAACACTGACTTGATCCTCGAAGATGCACGGGCAACAGAAAATGTGTCAGCAGCTGAACAGAAAAAGACAATTGGCCACACACTCCCGACAATGGTGCATCGGCGCTAGTTAGACAACCGTCTTCGCTACTGGAGCGGTGAAATGAAACGGACACCCTTGATCGCGCAGCAATACTCTTGTTGTGAGTTCTGTCATTCACCGCCTTCATAGCGACAGTTGACTTAAATTCGTCACAGTTAAGCCAATTTGCATGAAATATTTATAAATTATATACACAAACCTTCTTCGCAAATCAGCCTATCTATTTTAGTGAAAACCGCATCGAATTCCCTACATCAGTTCCTGAACTGACTCATTCTAATGACACATGGAACTTGTGCTTACCCGAGCTAAAGTTCTTGACACAAATTTTTATCTTATAGTACTCGATCTTGAGACTTTTAGAAGTAGCTTGGTATGATTATTCTGTTCCCTCAATACGAAAAATAATAAACTTAAGTGTATCTTCTATCATTGTATTTACAAAATGAAAAACGTTTCTGTCATAGCACAAAAAAGTCGGATATGTGCTGGGTAGAGCTAGGAATATTAAAAAAAAATTAACTTTTCAACTTATCTGTCAGCTACGAAGACAATGAAATCAAAACATCTTGACATATCTGTGCTTTTCTGCTTGTGAATATAAGTACCTATGTCATGTAATATAATGCATCGTATGAAACAAAGTAACATGATACATAATGTCATGTTAGATAGCATGACACATGCCATCAAGACCTCCACCATGGCATTTGTCATTTAGTGCAGTATGACACGACGTGTCATTGAAGTTTAGGAAGTATGCATCCGCACTCTGAGATATTTCCTATTATCGATGCACCCCTACTTCGGACATTTCCTACTGTAGCTGCAACCCACTCTCTAGAAGCACTATTTGTTCTTACGCTCCTCACCATACATTTAACTTATAGTTCGAACTGATTCCTACAAGTTTAAAGTACAGAAGTGACGCTTGTCAAAAACCTCCCAGAAAAACTATTTTTTTTTTACGTGCTAAATTTAGCGCGAGTTTAAATCATCGTACCTCTAAAACAGATAAAGATTACTCGATAAAGAAAAATGCGTTCTTCGTGCTAAACAATAAACTTTTTAGCCTATGTTCGTATCTCAAATAGAAACCGAGAACCAAGACCCCGCCATACCGCGATTCTGAGCGCGGGCGTTTGAGACATATTTGTTCCCATTGTTTACACATTTTTTTATACAAGCAGACGTTAATCATCGTCTTTTATACATTTACTGAATTCCGAATACCCGTCACGTACATGTGATTATCATCTTTTTGCTGTATGTAAGTCTTACATTATGGAAGAACTTTCAGTTTAACATTGCAGCAGTGTACAATGTCACACAAAGAGAAGAAGACGCACGTCGCAGTATTTTCATACTATATTACTTTTTATATTTATGTAATCCGCCTGATTGCTATACAGTCAGCTTACTGTCTTCGAAAGCCTCGCTAATCCTCCGGTAACCTCAATCGTCCGATGTGTCAATGTATTTAACTCATTATAGGTACAAATGTTGCATATACTCGTAGTAAAGGCGTACTGCAGCGCACATCCACGCCCGGGGCGGGATGTGCTTCACAAGGATAGACACTACACGTTCTTGGAAGTGTTGGGACACTTAAAACACTGAGTTATAAATACAGGAGTATTCTCTTTGGTCCTCATTCTCGTAAGAGAAACTGCTCCACCGCGCTACGCCACGAAATTATCTTTGTATCAAGATCTCGTCCTCCCACGCTGACAGCGAACAGTTATTGGCGGCTGATACGGGGCGTAGCTAACACCTGGCAATTCTTACGTAAGCTCAGTGGTCCGCCCACGACCTCCCTACTTTCTGTCCTTGCACTTTCTGAAAACCTGTCTCCCGTTGCTCTGCGGACACTTCAGATTCATATGGCCCGTTCCCTTCGATTCTCTCAAACTTTCGCCTCGAACGTAGAGCTGAGGTTATTAAGCAGGATCTACAGCACCCAGAAACGCATTTGTAACTTCTAAACGCCATTGCGTGGCACAGATGACAGCTTTAATTAGAATGACACACACAACTACAACTGAAGACAAATGATGGATGATAAGGTATTCTAAGCATTACAGGTTCATTAACAGTAACGTCTTTTTCGATGAGAAACTAAATTTGACATACGCGTTTCGAAGTATGAATTTCCATCCACAGTTGGATGGAGTGAGTAATAGTATATTATACATATCGCATTTGCGCATCATTTTGCGAGTAGCTTGTAGCTCTACCTGTCAGTAGACCCAGACTGCTACTCAAAACCCCATATAGATTAACAGCATGTAAATGCACTCTAACAATTATTCGTTTCACTTGAAGAGTACAATACTCTCCAACGCTTTATGGGTTGTGTGTCAAATGGTAATTACACATAGCTCACAGGCCAAGCTAAATAGAAAAACTGTTTTGCTGTATCAGTCTGACGTCTCCTACAACTGCATCCCACTTACGGTCGAACAATGTAAATCTGAAGACGGAACTATTCGAATAGTTGTGCTCAGACGAAACGGCTGTACTACACCAAAGATTAATTTCTCAGATGCAGCTTTTGAGCAGTTAAAACATAATATGAGTAAAGACATTAAAAACTTATATAATGTGTGTGTACATATTATAGATGTACACAAATCTAATAGTAGTACCCGTTACATATACATGGCTCCATTGCAGAGGCGAATCCGGGAGGAAGAGGCGGGGGGGGGGGGGGGGGGGGAGGGTCGGCTATGAGGCTCAACCACCCCCTTACTCCTGAATTACATCTGTTTCTGCTTATTCGCAAATAAACAACTAAAAGAGAGATATTATTTGCAACATAGCTACACTGCCTCGAAAATTTTCTCGCTATTTATTTTTTTTTATTTACGCGTCTAGCTCCGTAGGACCAAATTGAGGTCAAATCTCCAAGGTCATGGAATGTGTCAGTACATGAAATCACAACATAAAAGTAATAACAGATAAAATAAAATGCTTATGAACTCAAAAAAGTCAAGCCATAAGTTTAAGTAAACGCAATCAACAAGATAACCTAGGAATCAGCTTAATTTTTGAAGGAACTCCTCAACTGAATAGAAGGCGGGACCCACGAGGAAACTCTTCTGTTTGGATTTCAAAGCGCGTGGATTACTACTAAGATTTTCGATTTCTTGTGGCAGTTTATTGAAAATGGATGTCGCAGTATACTACATACCTTTTTTTGTACAAGAGTTAAGGAGGTGCGATCCAAATGCAGATTGGATTTCTGCCTAGTGTTAACCGAGTGAAAGCTACTAATTCTTGGGAATAAGCTGATATTGTTAACAAGAAACGACAGTAAAGAATGTATATATAATCGATAAGAGGGTCGCGAACTTACGGCACTTATTGCCCGAACTGCCTGTTTCTGAGCCAAAAATATCCTTTTAGAATGGGAAGAGTTACCTCAAAATACAATACCATACGACATAAGCGAATAAAAATAAGCAAAGTAGATTAATTTTCGTGTCGAACGATCACTCACTTCAGATACCGCTCGAATAATAAAAATGGCAGCGTTAAGTCTTTGAACAAGATCCTGAACGTGGGCTTTCCACGAGAGTTTACTATCTATCTGAACACCTAGAAATTTGAAATGTTAAGCTTCACTAATCATATGCCCATTCTGTGAAATTAAAACGTCAGGTTTTGTTGAATTGTGTGTTAGAAACTGTAAAAACTGATTTATCGTTAGTTTATTTTCTACAAGCCAAGAACTTATGTCATAAACTGCACTATTTGAAACTGGGCCAATGTTGCACACAACATCCTTTACTACCAAGCTCGTGTCATCAGCAAACAGAAATATTTTACAGTTCCCTGTAATACTAGAGGGCATATCAGTTACATAAATAAGGAACAGGAGCGGTCCCAACACTGATCCCTGGAACACCCTCCACTTGACTGTACCCCACTCAGACCCCACATCACAGCCATTCCAAATACTGTGAATAATGACCTTTTGCTGTCTGTTTCTAAGGTAAGAGGTGAAGCAATTGTGAGCTACTCCCCGTATCCCTAATGGTTCAACTTCTGGAGCAATGTTTTGTGATCAACACAATCAAACGCCTTAGTTATATAAAAAAAATACGCCTAGCGTTCTAAACCTTGTGTTTAATCCATCCATTGCCTCACAGAGAAAAGAGAATATAGCATTTTCATTTGTTAAGCCACTTCTAAAGCCGAACTGTACATCTGATAGCAAATTATGTGATATAAGATGATCAATAATTATCCTTAGATACATAGCCATTCAATAACTTCAGCAAACACTGATGGCATAGGAATAGTCCTAAAATTGTATACGTTATCCCTTTCTGCCTTTTCATAAAGTGGCTTTACTACTGAGTACTTTAATCGTTCAGGAAACTCACCATTCTTAAAGGAAAAATTACAAATGTGGTTAAGTAGTGGGCTTATATGTTGCAGCACAGTACGTGAATATTCTGCTAGGCACTCTATCATATCCATAGGAGTCCTTAAGTCTTCAGTGATTTAATTATTGACTGAATCTCCCCCTGTCAGTATCACAGAGGTGTATTTCAGACATCAACTTTGGAAAGGCATTTTCCAAGAGAGTTATATGACTCCCTGTAAAAGCTAAGTTTTTATTTAATTCACCAGCAGTGCTCAGAAAATGATTATTAAGTTCTGTACACATATCTGACTTACCAGTAACAGAAATATGTTTACTACGAACTGACTTTATATCGACGACCTTGTGCTGGTGACCAGACACTTCCTTCACAACTGACCACATGGTTTTAATTTTATCCTGTGAATTAGCTAGTCTGTTTGCATGCCACACACTCTTTGCCTTGCTAATAACATTTTTAAGCACCTTACAACACTGTTTGTAATGGGCTACTGTAGCTTGATTGTGACTACTTCTAACATTTTGGTATAATTCCCGCTTTGCTCTACATGATATCCTTACCCCACTACTCAGCCGCCCAGGCTGCCTTTTACTGCTAGTACCCTTTTTAGAACGTCCTAATGGAAAGCAATTGGTATTAATGATAGATTAGGAGAACGCCTTCGTTTCCTCTTGAGAATTCGGAGACGGCACGATGTTATGAAATCCTGAGTTCAACTCTGATAAATATTCACAGATATAACGGTAATGGTTATTTGAAGCAAAAAAGTCTAGTAAGCATGAATTCAAATTGCATGCCTTAAGAGCTATGAGCAGTTCTGCATTTTCGACAGTGTGAAACAAATCTCTTCTACTGCGAGATCTCTGCTTTCAATATTTTGGAAGGACGTAGTATGAACCAAATCGAGAAAAAATTGTCAAGTAAACATTATCTCTAAAACGCAGACCTTAATACCTATGAGAACTCGTTCAGTAGAAGAGATGTATTTCAAAGTAGCGAAGATGAACAAGAACTCATAGCTCTTAAGGTATGTGTTTTGGAGCCCATGTTTACTGGATTTTTTTTTCTTCGAATGGTCATTCCTGTCATATCCTTGAATATTGGCCATTCCTCCTCGGACATCATGTACATTTTTCTATTAGACACTAAGCGCACAACCGAGAGTCCATTGCACTATTTCGAGTACTGTCTGACGGAAGTCGTATCATAAAGTGATGAGTGAATCAGCTGCGCCATTTTTAAACAAAGCAGATTCAGAAAATATATTTACGTACAATTCTGTATGTTATGTCTTTTTACGTCCCTTTCTTCCCCAATACTTGTTTGCTTTGCTGCAGTTACTTGGTACGTCGCTATTCTAAAACATCCAGATACGGAAAAGGAGATCAGTTTTTGCTGGCGAGAAGATGCAATTTCTAACTCTCTTTTATTGCTGTTTTGTCAAGAGCGTATGAGGATTGATGTCTTTCCATCCCTTCTAACAGTCGAACATTGTTGAAACTCGCAGCAGCAGCAGATTAGATCATTTGCCGCTATCGTCACAAAATTGATGATAATTCGTCAGGTCGTACGAGATCCTCGTGTTGAACGAACAGCTCGTAATGGATGCCCTAAGAATAGCCAGCCAGATACAAGAATTGTAAACTACACGTTGTTCGTCATTTGTTGTACAGATCGTAGTACGTTTTACATACGAACACATCGCAATCAAGAATCCATAAACGATCTGCGAATTTACGTCGCCGTCGGTGCTTCTTAGTAGCAGTTGGATTCTGCTTCACCAGTCACCCAGAGTACAGGGGCACTTCAAATCACCAAAAGCAGTACAGTTCGAACTGAACACAGTAGTATGAGAATTTTTGGTGGTGTGTCTTACCTGTCACGACGAGAGTTTTCAAATGACCAGCATCGATTATGTGAATGTTAAGGGTTGTGCAGTTACCTGTAAAAACAGAAAAATAAATCTGTTCAGAAATTCATTTTCTTTATCAGAACATTGTTGCTTAATATGCTTTGCTTTCGCTAGTGATTCCAAAAGATATTTTCTGTAATCTGTATCGATTTGCGTTAATGTAACTTCACGAAAATATTTCCGTTCACGCGTGCAGTTTTGTTGCAAGATGGTAATTCTGTTGTTTAATGTCCGTGACGGTTGTGGATATTTCTTGTTCTATAGATACGAGAAAACGTGAAATTATACAGCATTATGTTTACGTCATTATTAGTTATTATGCAACAAGTGACACATGCTAAACATCTCACATATAGATTTCTTAGTGTTCACTCGTGCATAACAGAAACATGAACAAAACAGTTTCAGAGAAGTAATATTAGTAAACCAGCGGACAAATACTGTTGTCAGAGACTAAAATGGCGAATACGTTCCTCTTTAAAAGACACTGACAGAAAAGGATGAACGAGTTGCTTCAATTCTCATTCCACCTCCCTCACAAAAAATGTTGGCAGGCGAACATATTCGCTCTCTTTTAGCACAGGACCTTCTAAATTCTTTTACCCAGCTTCTCTTTGTAATTACGCCTTCATACTTAGCATCCCCTTTCCACTGCCACTGTCTATATATGTCACGCTCTCTGTCTTCTTTTTGTACCACTGATTTATGATACATCCTACTGCACTGTCTCCCTCTCACACTAACTCATTTTATCTTTCTTTCCCACTGCCACTATGTCCTCCACACCTCGGCAGCTTAAAAATTGAGGGGGGGGGTGGTCCAACTTACTTTTTTCCCTATACCCCCCACGTGTTTAAAATTTCGGTTCAAAATGCGCCCTCCCCTATACCTAAGTGTTAAAGTTCGCCGGTCTGGGAGAGCCCAGACACTCCTCCTCCCCACCCCTAAGCCTATGTATGGTCTCCACTCATTTGTAATTTTTATTACCACTGTCTCCCCTCTCTTTTGCTGCTATTGCTTCTGTCTTTCTTCTCTTTTGGTGCTACTCTCTCTCACTGACCATGAATATCTCCTCTCTCTTTGTCTACCACTGCTGTTGTCTTCATCCATCAGTCTTTCTCTTTTACTGCCACATTCTCCCACCATCAGTTTTTCCTCTCTCTCTCTCTCTCTCTCCTACCACTGGCACTGTCTCTTCTTTCTTCCATCGTCACTGTCTCTCTACTAATCTCTTTTAGCACAAAATAGCGAAGACATATTCGCACGCCAAAATTTTTGGCTAGGAATGTGGAATGAGAACTGACCAAACTGGTTCCTCACATTTCTCTCAGAGCCTTTTAAAAAAGGAAATATTAGCCGTTTTTGTGTCCGATAGGAGCATGTTTTCGCTGGTTTCTTTCTTCCTCCTGCTACAGCAAGGTGGGCTGCTTAAGTTGCACAAAACGAATTCTATAGGTCACTAAAATTTGGATAGTTTATTTATAGACTTCGACACATTTACACAGTTTAACACACATGAACGACAAATAAGTAAGCGTAACATAAGATTAACACAAAACTGTTTACATCCTATTTTTTCTGGGCGCTTTGCTCATAGATGTCAATTCATCGAAAACGCCCGCCTTGCGATTTGTATCTTAAAAGAATGAAAGTGTTATTAGATAAATTTTACTTAGTTTGCTGTCATTTTAAGTTCTTTTCAGGCGTGCTGAGGCGCTTTTTAGCCCGTCTTTGCCACTGAAGTACCACTTTGGGCATATTTGTATAGGTGTGACGTGCCCATTGTCCAGAGACCTGGCGATGATCCAAGAACCCTTGTCATTTGTTCACTATGTCAATTAAAACTACATTTACGCCTAAGACCGGATATTAAGTGCATAAGTGCGGCAACTTTGAATCTCTGGATCTCGGTAACCGCTTATAATATCCAAATAGTTTTAAGGGTCCCCAAGAACATCATCTTGAGAACAGATGAGAAAAATTTCGGCTATCTGCCATGAGTATAAATTACACAAGTGACCATCCCCACAATTAGAACTTTTTGTAACCAAACATCGTGGCTTTTCGGGGTTATATTATTAACGGATAACTATTTTCGAAAATGGGAAAATGTCTTTGCTTTATGGATGCCTAAAGAATGTACAGTAAAAAATTTGACCCATATGCTATGGTTAGTTACTTAGATAATTGCAGCCTTTAGTGCAAAAATGGCTAAAATCCGAATTTTGCAGTCGTCTGCATAAGTACGGTAAGGTTAATCCTTTGGATTTCAGTAACGGACAATGATATCGAAAAAAGTTTCGGACTTCCCCGAGAATATCATCTTAAGAGCGCACTTCAAAAATTTCGACCATCTGCCATCAATAGAAATTATACGTCAAACCCAATCCGCCCTATTTCCCTGGACTGGAGGAAGTATGTAACGTTGGCCGTGTACTGTAGGATAGCTATATACAAATGGTAGCTAGGTCAAGGGCTATTCAAAAGTCTTGACCCCTTGTTGTGTGATCAATAGAACCCGCGATACGACCCCCTGAAAAATGCAATTTCGCGTGCGGCTTTTTGGAACATACGGGTACCAAGTACTGTCGTGTACGGACCGATTAGTCAAGAGAGTAAAGGGAAACCGCTGGTCATTAAAACTTATAACTTACTATGCGTATACAGGGTAAATCACCTAAGACTTGCACCGCAGATATTGCCGATGTCGAAAGTGCTACAGGTGTGTGATTTTCACAGAATGGACTGGTAGTTAGTGGCTCGTATTATTAGCCAGTCAACAGAGTGCAGTCACACTTAGAAAGTGTATTTTTCGTGCAAATGTACAGTCTTTTCAATGGAATAATACCTACTGACATTAAGAGACTAAATTAGAATGTCGGCGATGTTTGTTGCAGGGTTATAGAGTGAGACGTATTCTGAAAGGCCCCCCACACCGATGCTTGTGCAATACCTGTAGTAGCCACACTACAGAACAACACAAGGGGACACACAAGCTACGTGGATCCCGACCAGTAACGAGACAACTGACTGTGGCAGGTTGTGTTTAAAATGACCACCGGCAGCGGAAATACACGCTTCGAGTCTGATATGGAACAACTGCTGCACACGTGCCAGCATTTTAGCTCACATGACCGAGCAGACCGCACTAACAGGTCGTCGCATATCATTGGTTGTAGAATTATGTCTTTGTACATAGCGTCTTTCAGCTTTGCCCTCAGAAAAAAGTCTACAGGCGTCAAATCCAAGGAACGGGCCGGCCAAGGTACGGGTCTTCTGCGTCCAATCCAAGGTGCTGGTCAAGCCAACAAAAATAAAATAAAAAATGTTCAAATGAATGTGAATTCCTGAGGGACCAAACTGCTAAGGTCGTCGGTCCCTAGACTTACACACTACTTAAAACTTATGCTAAGAACAACACATACACACACCCATGCCCGAGGGAAGACTCGAACCTACGGCGGGAGGGGCCGCGCAGTCCGTGACATGACACCTCAAACCCCGCGGGCCAAGCCAACAGTTGAACACCCTCTGTATCGGGAAAGGTCAGGACAGCACGGGAAACTTGTGATCTTGTTGAAAGATAACGTAACGGAGACTTCGAAAATGGGGCCCAGCTACCAGTCTTAACACGTCAGAAACGTAAAGCCTGCTGTTCCAATTATCGTCTGTGAGATCCAGTGTGTTGCGTACCCAATGGCACCCCACACTATCATGCCAGGTGCTGGACCTGTACGACAATGATGTCAGCAATATGACAACTTTCGTCTTCCTCGAAGCCTCTACACGCGGATAATCTTATACAGGGAGTTCGGAAATCCCCGTTACAAATTTCTAGGACTTGTAGAGAGGAGTGAGTACATAATATTTTGATTAGGAATGACGGTTTCAGTTCAGATGTGTAACGTGTCCAAGCGTGCCGAGGGAAAGAGAAAAGTTTCAGAGTTGCTTGTCCTGGTATGGAATACGGTAGACAGGATGACGTGCGCTACTTGTTGCGGGGTCGAATGCGAAGTTTAATTTACGAGACTCCTGTAGACACACAGGAAGATCTGCTGGAACGAAAAAAAAAAGATTCAAATGGCTCTGAGTACTGAGATCACCAGTCCCCTAGAACTTAGAAGTACTTAAACCTAACTAACCTAAGGACATCACACAGATCCATGCCCGAGGCAGGATTCGAACCTGCGACCGTAGCGGTCGTAGGTGCAATGTCTGTAACAATATTGGTGGTCGCCACACCGGGCAGCTCTTGTCACGCATCAGTACTGTTTTGCACATAGAGTATGCTGGGTTCTTTCATGTTTTGGAATAATGTGAAGGCTTAAAATGGAAATGAGCGTATGGCATCGTTGGCCTGGAGGCCCCTTACGAGGGAGTTTGGCCGCCAAGTGCAAGTCTTTTTTATAGTCGACGCCACATTGAGTGACTTGCGCGCCGATGAAGAGGGCGAAATGAGATGAGGACAACACGACACCCAGACGCCGAGAGGATATAATCTCAAACCCGACAGGGAATCGACCCCGGGCCCGCTTGCATGCGAGGCGAGCACGTTACCACCCAGCTAAGCAGGCGGACATGTGAAGACGTAATGTTAAATGTCAAAACAAACAACTGTGCTAAAGTGATACATCGATGTTTCAGTACGTTTTCTTTCGAACCTAATAATTGCACTGGGTCACGCCTAATACAATTCGTCAAGCAGAAGATGAGTTCAAATATTTGAACTGAAACCGTCATAGAACGGAGACGGTATGTTTCCGGAGATGAGTCCCTACTGAAAATAATATGTATTTACTCCCTTCTACAAGTCATAGAAATCTGTAATGGGAATTTCTGAACACCCTGTATGTAGTAAGGAAGCTGTATTTACTGGTTTTATTCATACACAACCAGTCTGGGTGTTTAAGTACCCCATTTTCAAGTTGCATCTGCGCTGTATCTCTTGTTGAAGTTGATTGATGTCGTCGGCTTAATGAGCTTTTGCTGTAAATTCGTGGGGTTGTCTCATTACCTGTGCGTGGACCTGAGATAATGTGCTGCAATGCCGACACTGGCCAGGCGGATGTATATTTACTCCACTCTCCTATTAGCCCATCTCCTTCTTTCCCCCTTTCTCTGTCCATCTGCTCCCCCCCCTCCCCCCTTCTCCGACATCTCCAACTCCACGCTCTGTCCATCTCCTCCTGTTGTTCTCTTTTCTGTTCATCGCTCCACCCTCGTCTCTCTGTTCATCACATCCTCTTCCCTTCCATCTTCTCCTTCCCCCTCTTTGCATGTCCGTATCCTCCTCCGTCATTCTCTCTCTCCGTTAACACTTTATCAGCCCCACTCCAATAGGGTAATGGTGAGTCTCACCTCCACAGTATTTTTTATAGATAGTAAGATGTGTATCAAGTTTGGTTGAAAACGATCTTGGAGTTTAGCACGACTCGTAGCTTTGCCCGGGTTTGCACATATCACATGTATTCCACCTATATTTAACATATTTCACACATATTTGCACACATACTTCACCAGTATCTGTAGTAAATTTCGTCCCGCAGTTTCGATTTCACGCATCTCAGTGGTTATCACGTCATATCTCGTGAACCGTGTGTCGTATAATAGTATTGTTTTGCAAGTACATTCAGCGATGTATGAATACTTTCCGCAAAATATGTTGCGAGCATAGTTTATAGTGAAGAATTAATATATTAAAACATCGTGAATGATGCAACAGTTTTTAACGCATTTCATTGTCTATGATGTCGTACCTCCTGAACTATTTGTCGTACAATGATATAATTTTGGTAGTACATTCAGGGACGTATGTGAATACTGTCTGCAATATTTGTCGCAAATACAGATAATACTAAAGAAGTAATAAATTCAAATGACACGCCTGATACGGCAGTTTTACTGCATGAACAGCGAAAATGTGGTAAACGATAAACTTTTTCCTCTTCGTCATTTTGTGGGTGTTGCCAGCCAGAAAAAGTTTGAAATTACGTGTAAGGTTTGTTGCAGGTCGCTAAGTGCACTGATTCTCAAATACTGGATGATTATGTTGTTGTTGTTGTTGTTGTTGTGGTCTTCAGTCCTGAGACTGGTTTGATGCAGCTCTCCATGCTACTCTATCCTGTGCAAGCTTCTTCATCTCCCAGTACTTACTGCAACCTACATCCTTCTGAATCTGCTTAGTGTATTCATCTCTTGGTCTCCCTCTACGATTTTTACCCTCCACGCTGCCCTCCAATGCTAAATTTGTGATCCCTTGATGCCTCAGAACATGCCCTACCAACCGGTCCCTTCTTCTTGTCAAGTTGTGCCACAAACTGCTCTTCTCCCCAATCCTATTCAATGCTTCATCATTAGTTATGTGATCTACTCATCTGGTCTTCGCCATTCTTCTGCAGCACCACATTTCGAAAGCCTCTATTCTCTTCTTGTCCAAACTATTTATCGTCCATGTTTCACTTCCATACATGGCTACACTCCATACAAATACTTTCAGAAACGACTTCCTGACACTTGAATCCATACTCGATGTTAATAAATTTCTCTTCTTCAGAAACGCTTTCCTTGCCATTGCCAGTCTACATTTTATATCCTCTCTACTTCGACCATCATGAGTTATTTTGCTCCCGAAATAGCAAAACTCCTTTACCACTTTAAGCGTCTCATTTCCTAATCTAATTCCCTCAGCATCACCCGACATTCCATTATCCTCGTTTTGCTTTTGATGATGTTCATCTTATATCCTCCTTTCAAATCTCGCTATTTCTGCATCGTGAGCTACGCTACTTTTTTCACCACAACGCCTTTGAAAAGGAGGCGCCTCCCTCCCCGCCCAGTGTTTCTTTCGGGACAGTAGGTGATATGTTTACTAAGTTTGGTTCAAATGGATCCAGTGATTTAGGAGGGTATGTGGAGCATACCGGGCGATAATTAAGATGCACCTACTCACTGAAGTCCTGTGTGGGCCGCTAATATCGTATGGCAGCGGAACTTGGTAGATGCTATAATGCGTTAATCCGGAATCGTTTTACACTGGAAAAAAGATTCCAATTTTGCCCACCAGGTACAAATCTGGCGCTGTACAGCATCTCATCGACGTCTCCGGTGCTCATATTGAAGAAACTGTGTAAGCATCGGTTAATAATAAAATCAACATGCCTTTCTCACTTGTTCGACCTTTTCTATCCACGTCCCATTCCTAATCCATTTCATACGGAACATTTATAGATGTCTGTCTTGCATTCATACCGCCAAATTTGCAACTGGTGGCCGAAATTGGAACTAATGCTTTCAGGCGTAAATCGGTTCCGCAGTAACCCATTAAAATATGCAGCAAATTTCGATGCCATACGATTGTTACAGCCCACACTGGATCTCTGCGAATAAGTGCACTATAATTATAACTACCAGGTGCATACCAGGTGTACCGGTATGAAATGAGCGTTAAGATACAAATGTGTCGATAGGGGACATTTGTTGTGAACGAGCCTCAATTTTTTTTTTTTGTTTGGTTGGTACGACATCTGTCAAACATATTTGGTATAGATCAAGTCATGGAACAAACAACATCATATGTTTTCATCGTGTTAACAATGTCGAATTTTGTACCAGAAAGTGACGATTTGCGGAAAACAATTTTTTGTTTTCATTTGAAAAAAAATTGCTGCAGAGTCGCATCGAATGCTTGTAGAGGCATATGGTGATCATGCTCTATCAGAAGCAACATGCAAAAGATGGTTTCAATGGTTCAGAAATAATGATTTTGATGTAAGAAATGATGAACGTGGAAGACCACCAAAAAGTTCGAAAACGCCGAATTGCAAGCAATATTGGATGAAGATGATACTTTGAGTCAGAAGCAAATGGCAACAATGCTAAATGTTGTACAACAAACAATTTCTGACCGTCTGAAAGCTATGGGAAAGATCCAAAAGTGTGGAAAATGGGTGCCACGTGAATTTAATGAAAGACAGATGGAAAACCGAAAAACCATTTGTCAAATTTTGCTTCAAAGGCGTGAAAGAAAATCAATTTTGCATCGAATTGTTATTGGCGATGAAAAATGGATTTATTTTAAGAATCCTAAACGGGGAAAATCATAGGTTAATCCGGGACAACCATCAAGATCGACTGCAAAACCAGATCGATTCGGCAAGGAGACAATGCTCTGTGTTTGGTGGGATCAGAAAGGTGTGGTGTATCATGAGCTTCTAAAACCCGGTGAAACTAAATGCTAATCCCTACAGTCAACAAATGATCAATTTGAACTATGCATTGATCGAAAAAAAGACCAGAATGCGCCAGAAGACATGGCAAAGTAATTTTTGTACACGACAATGCACCTGCACACAAAGCAAAACTGGTTCAGGATACAATCAAAACACTTGGCTGGGAGCTGCTATCCCACCCGTCGTATTCACTAGACTTGGCCCCTTCCGAATACCATTTGTTTTCATCAATGGGACACGCATTGGCTGAGGAAAACTTCGATTCCTACGAAGAAGTCGAAAATTGGGTGTCTGATTGGTTTGCTTCAAAAGACGAACATTTCTATTGGCGTGGTGTCCACAAATTGCCAGAAAGCTGGTCAAAATCTATAGAAAGCAATGGTCAGTACTTTGAATAAAATGTTTTTACTTTTCAATTCAAAATTAGTGTTTCATTTTCACAAAAAACGCTCATTTCATACCTATACACCTGGTATACAGGGTGTTACAAAAAGGTACGTCCAAACTTTCAGGAAACATTCCTCACACACAAAGAAAGGAAAGATGTTACGTGGACATGTGTCCGGAAACGCTTACTTTCCATGTTAGAGCTCATTTCATTACTTCTCTTCAAATCACATTAATCATGGAATGGAAACACCCAGCAACAGAACGTACCAGGGTGTCTTCAAACACTTTGTTACAGGAAATGTTCAAAATGTCCTCCGTTAGCGAGGATACATGCATCCACCCTCCGTCCCTTGGAATCCCTGATGCGCTGATGCAGCCCTGGAGAATGGCGTATTGTATCACAGCCGTCCACAATACGAGCACGAAGAGTCTCTACATTTGGTACCGGGATTGCGTAGACAAGAGCTTTCAAATGCCCCCATAAATGAAAGTCAAGAGGGTTGAGGTCAGGAGAGCGTGGACGCCATGGAATTGGTCCGCGTCTACCAATCCATCGGTCACCGAATCTGTTGTTGAGAAGCGTACGAACACTTCGTTCGACTGAAATGTGCAGGAGCTCCATCGTGCATGAACCACATGTTGTGTCGTACTTGTAAAGGCACATGTTCCACCAGCACAGGTAGAGTATCCCGTATGAAATCATGATAACGTGCTCCACTGAGTGTAGGTGGAAGAACATGGGACCCGATCAAGACGTCACCAACAGTGCCTGCCCAAACGTTCACAGAAAATCTGTGTTGATGACGTGATTGCACAACTGCGTGCGGATTCTCGTCAGCCAACACATGTTGATTGTGAAAATTTACAATTTGATCACGTTGGAATGAAGCCTCATCCGTAAAGAGAACATTTGCACTGAAATGAGGATTGACACATTGTTGGATGAACCATTCGCAGAAGTCTACCAGTGGAGGCCAATCAGCTGCTGATAGTGCCTGCACACGCTGTACATGGTACGGAAACAACTGGTTCTCCCGTAGCACTCTCCATGCAGTGACGTGGTCAACGTTACCTTGTACAGCAGCAACTTCTCTGACGCTGACATTAGGGTTATCGTCAACTGCACGAACAATTGCCTCGTCCATTGCAGGTGTCCTCGTCGTTCTAGGTCTCCCCCAGTCGCGAGTCATAGGCTAGAATGTTCCGTGCTCCCTAAGACGCCGATCAATTGCTTCGAACGTCTTCCTGTCGGGACACCTTCGTTCTGGAAATCTGTCTCGATACAAACGTATCGCGCCACGGCTATTGCCCCGTGCTAATCGATACATCAAATGGGCATCTGCCAACTCCGCATTTGTAAACATTGCACTGACTACAAACCCCCTTCGTGATGAACACTAACCTGTTGATGCTACGTACTGATGTGCTTGATGCTAGTACTGTAGAGCAATGAGTCGCATGTCAACACAAGCACCGAAGTCAACATAACCTTCCTTCAATTGGGCCAACTGGCGGTGAATCGAGGAAGTACAGTACATACTAACGAAACTAAAATGAGCTCTAACATGGAAATTAAGCGTTTCCGGAAACATGTCCACATAACATCTTTTATTTATTTGTGTGTGAGGAATGTTTCCTGAAAGCTTGGCCGTACCTTTTTGTAGCACCCTGTATACTGTACATTCACTTTTATCATACGTATGGGTACGATTATTCGTGTTGCTCACATGTATAGCTGTAAACACACAGTGTGAAGTTTCACTTAAGGCTACCTTGTGCAGATTGATAGCTTAGGAAGAAAGGGACATGGAGAGGGGAGGTGGGGAGTAGGAGTGAGGGAGCGGGAGAAAGCAGGTTTGCGGCCACGCCCGAAACCAGAAGGCTGGCGGCTGCTGTGGCGCCGGCCGTAACCTGAAGCCCCGTGCGACAGCCGGCAGGAGGCCAGGGTAGGCAGCGAACGCGACGGCGTGTGCAGCCGCGGAATTTCGCCGTCGTTGGCGCAACGACAGCCAGCCGACCGGCGCTGACTTCCCAGTGGTGCGGAAGGGCCCCGGGTACAACACAGAGCCACCGGCGACCACTGGCGACACCAACTGTCCTCTCATATTCGCTGCAAGGATGCGCTTTCGTGATCAGCAATTATTCGCTTATTTCTCTCGAATTATGTTGATGCGATTCACGGCAGTCCACACTGCAAAATGACCCACCCTTCACTAACAGCGTCCATGACGACAGTGGCAGTACTTCCCATCATGCGTGGATAAAAATCCTCTATCAAGACGGCAAATTTTCTTTAATTTCCTTTACTGAATAACGGTTTCCGCTCACTGCCGAGTCATCTTCAGATCTTTTTTAGAAAATTGGGTACAAAATTCCAACAGTAAAAATTACATTTTTAACACCCCACCGATCACTTATCTGGTTTTGGTGTGTGTTCACCCCAGGTAATTGACTAACAGATCAACACAGAGTGCAAAACTGCCGCAATGTCGGATAACGCAAAGAAAGTAATAAGGCCCTGTGACTCCTGATTGAACTGTGGTGGCAGTGTTGACATTAATTGATTCAGAATTGATCCATTTTAATTAAAAACGGGTGCACATTGATGTTATATTCAGCTATTGAACACCAGATGCAAATGTTGTACATAAAATTAATTTAAAAAATGACTTCAGATTTCAACAACTTGATTGAAAACAGATGCAGTCGATTAGCACAGATTTATTTTAACTCACGACCTTCAATCATCACATTACATGACTCTCCTAACGGGCAGTGGTAATAAATTGCGTTTGCGTGGAGTAAAGCGCGATAAATCAAAAGTAATTCCTATCGACTGACCCAGGCGTAATGCAAAGTGCGAAAAGAATTCTACAATACGCGGCCCATGAAATCCTCATGGAAACTTTGCCAACGTGATCCAAAAAATTAATCAGTGGCCGGAGCCGGCGCAATATCACCGAATTTAGCGTGGCGGTGCGGCGTCATTATGCAGACGTCTGCCGACCTCGTGGTGCTGCAAGGCTGCGCTCGTCTATTAACTTCTAGCTATCTTGCTCAGTACATAGCTGAACGAAAACTTTCTATCTCCAAGCTCAATCGTTCCGTTTGCTAAGTCCTAAACTGCAGAGATGCTCACTCTGTCTCAGGCAAGGCGAGTAAAGAACGCCACGTCCGCACTCTAGGCAAGTTAGGAACGGAAGACCTCTACCGAGACTTCTGCCAGTCTGCTCTTCGTTTCCCCTCCACCAAAATCACTTACGCCAATTGCAGTGCAAGTCACGTTAATTATGCATCGCTTCCCAGTGCCAACCAATGCCTGCTCTGGGAAGTGAACAAATTCCCACAAAATTTCCCTTCCTCTCAACTTCTGCTATTTAACTCCTCCCAGGCTACCCATCAAGGTTAGCATCTGCACAAAACACCAATTTTTCCGGAATTCTGACTCCCAGGAGAGTACTTCAAATTCCTTGGTCCTATGTTCCCATCGGAGGCTGGCGTATTTCATTCTGTCGCTCTTCACCCGATTTACTTCAGACTCTGCAGACTGTGAATTCAGCGTGAAGTTGCTATAGTCACAAACACGCATATTTTGGCCTCTGTTGACCACTCCACTGTAGCTTTGTGCAGCTTACTCGCATGTTTCACTGAAAACGGGACAACGGACATTTATCAACAGGCGTACAAGTTCTCCGTCTGCTTCCTGGTACACCAGCATGGGGCCAACCACCCACTCACTGTCACTCATCTTAAGGCAGCTGGAGGCAGCGCCCTGTTACCGCTTTCTCAGAGCTTGAGCCGCCCTAAGCTGCCTATTGTTGCTTCCCTTTGCTGCTCCCCAGTCGGCCACGGTCAACTCTGTATACTTCCCTGGGATAAACTAGCCTCCAGTAAATCGACGCGTTTCCACAGAGTTTTCCACGTCGTGTGAATTACTTTAAAACCACCACTCGACATTAATTATTCCAATACATCCATACTATACCCTCTACAAGATGCATTGTGCCTTGTTAGTCATTTTTGTTCAGCCCTACTGTTCGCTCAAAGTGAGTTACGTGATCTTTAATGACTTCATATAAGGGGCATAGTTCTTGCCATCTTACACATTCAGTACATGGATTTCCATTATGCACTATATACCAGTCTAAAACGTTGTTCAGTGTGTGTCACTCGTTACACATCGTCGTATTTCTTAGAGCTAAGTCGCCCTAGCTAAATAAAATCCTACAGCGATAACGGGAAAATATTAGAACATATCACAATAAACATTGTACAAATATATGGCGAGTAATATGAAGTACCTTACCTAATGTGAACATCTTAGTTGCTTGTGAAAATCGACAACGTTAATCAATTTATATAATGAATTAAGTTTTTCACTTGATGTAAGGTACTTCATATTATTTACCATATATTTGTCCAATTTGTATTGTGTCTCCTTTCAATATTTTCCCTTTATCGCTCTAGGATTTTATTTAAACAGGGCTGCTTCACTCTAAAAAATGTGTAATGAGTGACACACACTCAACAACATTTTAGATTGGTGTGTACTGCATAATGGAAGTACTGAATGTAATTTTTATTGTTCACTTTTTATACGTTATTTTCTGTATTTTTATACCTGAAGATGGTTCGTCCGTGAACCGAAACCAGTAACCAGTAAATAAAATTTGCGATCTTGGCGCAAGGATTTTTATCCACACATGTTTTGAATCAATAGAGCGTATATCTCCCGCCGTCGATAATGTCAAAGAATGAAAGTACTTTATATATTTGGTCTCGTCTTAAATTCTTCGATGCTGATTTACTTAATGGATGCGAAAGAGCGGAGGAGTTTGCTACTAATGCGATAATTGAACACTGTTATGGTCACTTTCTTCTTCAACTAGATTATCTTGCGTTTTCTTACGTGTGGGAGGAGTTTGGTTCAATTCCAAATGTGAAGTTAGCTGTATTTCAATCATTTTTATTTTTTTTCTACCGATAATCAATTCCTTCAAGAAACCGCCTGATAGGTGAATAACTTGAAACCACTGTGGAATTTCTCACATCCCTAGTAATGCTATCTGAGAAATGACGTATCAGTATTTGTACGGAAAGAAAGTAATTATTTTTCCTGGATCATGCCCTTCAATGCTCCGCCCTAATTATAGGGTGTTTCGTCATTCATATTACACGCTTCTAGAAGTTGTAGACGGGACATAGTAGATAAAGTTTTACGCGGGAACCCACGTCCGGAAACGTCATCTGACGACGCTAAAGACCGTCAAGTTATTGGCGCCGGCGAATGTAAATGTATGTATGTAGACGATTGTAACGGGATGTTTTCTAGGCTGATGGGGAAGGATAAATGTATCAATTTATTTAAGGGGTGCTGTATCGGAAAAAAACCAGTCGAAAGTTATAAGTGAAAATCGTTCAGATACTTCTGACAGTGGAATACACATACTGGTAATGTTATTGCTGAGATTGTAGTGTAGACAACATTCGGAGGTTGTAGTATGGGCCAAGACAAGACAAAAAGTCAAATAAACATGGGATCTAAAATGCATACCTGAGGATCTATGGGTACTTGTTCATCTTCGCTACTTTGGAACACATCTCCTCTATTGAACAAGTACTCATAGCTCTTAATGTAAGCATTTTGAGCCCATTTTTACCGGACATTTTTCTTATTTTGGTGCATATTACCACCTGTGAAAGTGCCTACCTTACAATGTTAGCAAACAACAGTACCAGTATATGTATTCCATTATCAGAGGTACCAGAACAGTTTTCGCATCTAACTTTCGACTCGTTCGTTTACGGTACAGGGGCCCTTACCTCAAATTGATACGTTTATCCTTCTCCATCAGCCTAGAAAGTCTGTATCATCATCACGCTCATCCATTTCCAGGCGGCGGCGCCCATAACGTCGATGCTCTGTAGCGTCGTTGGATGACATTTCCGGACATGGGGTCCTATGTGAAAGTTGATCTACTAAGTCACCTCTACAGTCTCTCAAAGCGCGTAACATGGATTCTGAAACATCCTGTATGTGTTTTAAATGGTCACCCGGTGCCAGCTGCAGGTTGCCTACCTTACGGTTTCTATGAACAGCGAAAAGTGTGATTTTAATTATTTCATGCAATTGTTGACCAACTTCAAAAATTTTAAATGCGATCATATTCTACTCATTAATAGTTATAATCATAACATCGTCAGCTATTTATTGTTCTGTCGTCCATTGTTGCGTGTGATACTATGTTGATTACTTTTACTTTAGAACCGTCCAATCGCAACTGAAGAAAACATTTTTTCCTTGCCATATGCGTTTCACCATTATTATTTACAGGGCATAACAATGAGTAAACAAATGTACATTGCCTTGAGCTGTGAAAACGAAATTTTGCATGGCATAAAGCAGAAGAAGAACAACTGTAAAACAGGAAAGTAACACAGGTAAGACCAGCTTCTACGAAATTTGTCACTGAAGATGCCTAGCAAATAATAAAGGCGAAACGTGAAGTGCAAGAAAAAATTGTTATATTAAGTTGTGATTAGACGGCTGTAAAGTAATAATTTTCAGAAAAATTTGTAGTCCTACGTTAGAGGCTTGACACGGTAAGTCAAGTATTACAGTTAAAGATTGTGTGTATGTCCAGAGGCAAGTTTGCTCACTGCGCACGAATTACCCAGACTACATTTATTCGAGCACACAGCGACTTCCGAAAAACTTTATACACAATAACGAAAACTAATTCAGCTACTGTAAGCTCATCGTGAAGGCGACAAACAACAACGCGTTAGCCGGCCGCTGTAGCCGAGCGGTTCTAGGCGCTTCAGACTGGAACCGCAAGACCGCTACGGTTGCAGGTTCGAATCCTGCCTCGGGCATGGATGTGTGTGATGTCCTTAGGTTAGTTAGGTTTAAGTAGTTCTAAGTTCTAGGGGACTGATGACCTCAGAAGTTAAGTCCCATAGTGCTCAGAGCCATTTGAACCATTTTGAACAACGCGTTGAGTTCCGTAATTTTGTTCTTTGCAAGATGGAGGATGACAGTTTTCTTCCACGCTTAGTGTTTAGTGACGAGGCAAAATTCCATTTAAGTCGAAAGGTGAGCCGTCATAATGTAAGAATATGGGTGCGGAACAGCCACATGAAGTTGTACAACATGAGTAGGATTCTCCAAAATATAATGTGATTTGTCCGGTTTATTGGTAAGGGGGGATGGTCCATTTTTCTCTGCCGTGACCACTGTTACAGGGAGCACATATCTCGATATACTTGAGAACTTTCTTTTCCCACAGTTGGAGACTGATTCGAACGATTTCATTTACCAACAGGTTGGGGCATCGCCACACTGGCATCTGGAAGTGCAATAATTTTTAAATGAAAGTATTACTTAACGATGGATCGGTTGCACGGGACCAAATGATTCAGCCTCACATTACTAGCGTCCAAGGTCACTGGACCTGACTGTATATGATTATTTCTTGTGAGGGTTTATAAAAGACTCCGTCTATGTACCTCCGTTACTAACAACACTGAATGAACTGAGATACCACATAACAGCAGCTGTGGAAGCTGTAACCCAAGATATGCTCGCTGCAATGTGGGAACAATATGAATACTGCATTGACGTATGCCGTGCATCTGAAGGTGTTGAATACGTATGAAAAGGTATGAAAAAAACTTTGAGTTTACAGTTCATCAAAAAACAAAATTTATTGTATATGTTTATTAGTTCCAGAAATAGAGACGTGTGAAATCAGATAATCCTTTTTTATACACCCTTTATTTTTAAACGCCCAAACGTATGAATATGTGTAGTCACGTGTAAAAATTTCCTTTAAGAAATGTCATAAATAACATAACACACCGAAATCAATATTGTGTCTTGTTAGGGAACCTAAGTTGTAATTAAATCAAAATGTTTAATTCATTGAGTATGGCGCCAAATAAGTTATTATTAGACCAAAGAAAGGCAAACAAAACTACGCAGTACCACATTCGTGCTGGATTTACAACTAAATTTCGTACTTGCATTATTCGAACCCTCACAATGCTTCCTTAGATTAACACTTTTAAACACATACCAAGCACCAATTTATCGTTAACTAATGCCTATAAGTTTTAGCTAATAGCATCACAACAGCAGTTGCAAAAATTTCTGTCCAGTTAAAATTCAGACTAGATTGACAACAATACTTCTCTAGCCTTTTCAATCAGGGACTCAGGGAGCGAATTATAAATTAGCAAGCATAAAGGACCCTTCCTCTCACAAGTAAGATATTTATTTAGTCTAAAGTAAAAAAAAAGTATAGTTTATTACGGTGAAAAAAAATCAAGTTTTCATTATTAACTGCACAACGTATCACATTATAGTATCAAAAGTCCACCAAGAACATTTATTCCTTAATTTATTGCTTCAGTTGGCAAATATTAATACCGTCAATATACAGTCGACTCTTGATAATCTGAACATTGATAAATCGAATTTCTCGATAAATCTAAATAATTGTACTCGTACATGAGAACGTATCGATAAATGGTAGTAGTATTGTCGACAAAATGAGGCGAATTTCGAGTATTACCGCCAACAAACACTGGAAGGTAGGAGACGAGGTACTGGCAGAAGTAAAGCTGTGAGTACCGGGCGTGAGTCGTGCTTCGGTAGCTTAGATGGTAGAGCACTTGCCCGCGAAAGGCAAAGGTCCCGAGTTCGAGTCTCGGTCTGGCACACAGTTTTAATCTGCCAGGAAGTCTCATATCAGCGCACACTCCGCTGCAGAGTGGAAATCTCATTCTGCAAACACTCTCTAATCCGAAGGTAGCGACTATCTGACATTTGGTAATTCGAATGTTTCCTCTGTTGTTCGAATGTTTCGTCAATTGCTTCGACAGCTGTGTCGACAGTCAACTCTTCGCCGCTTTCCTTAGTTCAACCAACAATGGAATATCGTTCATAAATCAGACGCAAAACTGACTTCAAATAAGTACAAGTGCTTTTACTATCGCAGGGTCGCCTTCCTGATTTACGAGAGAATGTGACACTCGATGATTTGGCACGTTTTGACGATTACGTGGACTGCAGAAGCGGAACTACAGCCGGTATAATGTGTGACTGCAGAAGAAAGAAAGTCGTCGTTGGAGACGTTGCGCATATCCATCCTTAGAACAGACATAGACGATGACGAATTTTCTGCTTTTTGCGCAATAGAAAATGCGCTTGTCGAAGCATGCTGGAGGTCTCTGAAGCAAAAAAAAAAAAAAAAAAAAGTTCTTCTGTCAAAACTTAGAGCGGATCGAAAACAAGAAACCTTAGAAATTACACAAGGGATTTTTGTTCGAATATTCATAGCCAAACAGAGTGGGAAATAGACAAATGGAAAGTCAAGCTGAGCAACATGAGGTCTAGTTTTGTAAAAAAGAAAAAAAAATTGCTTCAGGTGAGGTCTACTTGCGCAGACGAATTCTTTCTGTCTTTCTTGTTGAAAACTGAATAGGAATGCACAGCATAAACTGAGACTTCCATTTTTTCTCTTTATTTACATTCTCTTAATAATTATAGGATACCGATCGATTTTTAAGTATATTATATTTCACACTTTTTGAACAAAAAATTGAATAAAAAGACGGGTAAGATGTTATGTGAAATATGCCTCAAAGTATGAAATAAAATAGATTAAAGAGACAGTTGACGGACCTTGGCTTCACATACCAATAGTATCTCCAGACCAGGAAAGAGCAGACTACACCGTCGACATAATCTACCACACAAAAATCCTCTGGTACTCTTTATAATTCCAAGATTCTAAGTCAAATATGGAACTTAAATTTCTCAGTCGACACCTCACTTGCAGTATATGATATCGAGCATCATTCAAAGGCGCTTCAGATGTTTCTCTAATCATTTTACTTTTTAGTTTTAGACAGATTGTTGTTTTTATCTTTATCGGATACCCTTAATTGACCTTGTTCTTGATTCCACCTTCGTTAGTCATACTTTTGTTGATTCTAATTTTCAGCTATTGGAACATTTTCTGTGGTCCCTTTAATTCTGAATTATCGAGAGTCAACTGGACAGCCACAGATGGAAATAGTTGCAGAAGTTACCACCCTGTAGCCTGCTGGTCAGAGGAGCTACTTTTTTATTTTAATTTTTTATGTATTTATTTTGAGTCATCAGTCGTCTAATTGGTTTGATGCGGCCCGCCACGACTTCCTCTCCTGTGCCAAACTTTTCATTTCAGACTAGCCCTTTCACCTAACATTTTCAATTATTTGTTGGATGTATTCCAATTTCTGCCATCCCCTACATCTTTTACTCTCTTACAGCCCCCTCTAGTACATGGAAGTAATTCTCTGATGTCTTAACAGATGTCCTATCATCTGTCCCTTCTCCTTGCTAGCGTTTTCCACATACTCCTTTTCTCTCCTCCTCATTCCTTACCCTATCAGTCCACCTAATTTTCAACTTAGTTCTGTGGCGCCACATCTCAGATGCTTCAATTCTCTTCTGTTTCTGCTTTCCCGCAGTCCATGTTTCACTACTATATAATACTGTGCTCCAAACATACATTCTCAGAAATTTCTTCCTCAAATTAACACCTATATTTGATACTAAAAGACTTCTCTTGGCCAGGAATATCCTTTTTGCCAGTGCTAGTCTGCTTTTTGTGTGTTCCTTGCTCCGTCTGTCACGAGTTATTTTACTGCCCAGGTAACAGAATTCCTTAACTTTGTGATCCCAGTTCAGATGTTTGATTTCTCGCTGTACTCATTTCTGTTACTTCTCATTACTTCCGTCTTTCTCCAGTTTACTCTCAGTCCATATTGTGCACTCATTAGACTTTTCACTCCATACACATCCTGTAATTGTTGCTCACCTTCACTGAGAATGGCTATGTCATCAGTGACCCTTATCACTGGAATCCTTTCCCCTTGAATTTTAATCCCACTCTTGAACCTTTCTTTTATTTATGTCACTGCTTCTTCGATGTAGAGACTGAACATAGGGGCGAAGGAATACAGGTTTTATATGGTAAGTGTTTTTGTAGCAGGTTACGAATTCGTGCCTGATAAAGCCTTTGTGTTAATTAACATTGCTGGCGATCCCACTAGGATTCTCCGAGAAAAGCCCGACGTTACCTTATTTGTGAAAACATTCGTTACTTGGCGTTACTAAAAATGACGTCATGATGTGTTCCAGCGACCCACCTAGTTGGGAGAGGTGCTCCTATTGTGGGCTGTTGTTGTTTCGCATTGTTACCAACCCCTCATCAGGTCGGGGCAGCCAGGGGGCGGGTCTGGGCACGGCAGGGCGCGCTGATTTATGTTCGCCATTGTTACCGGGGAGGCCGCTGATGCCATCTGGAAGGCTGCTGCTGCTGCTGCCGCGGAGCGGAGGGACATCAAAAGCGATTCCCCACTTCTATCTAAGCCGGCATCTCCATCCATTGTCCAGGGTACGGCACAGCAATTCATAACCTGCTACAAAATCACTATGCATACAAAAATATACGATGTTCACACAGAAAGTCATCAAAGTAACGGAAACACCTGTTTCGGCTATTTCGTTATCTAATAAAATGTTCTCTGGATTACAACCACGTCAAGTGATTAAAATGCCACGAGCTATCGACTAGCACTCCTCGGTCATTGTCAAGTAGAATGGCTGCTGCTGAGTTGCGAAAAGTGGCAACTGGCACTAAACAAAGAAAAGTGCGAGGTCATCCACATGGGTACTAGAAGAAATCCGACAAATTTTGGGTATACGATAAAGCGCACAAATCTAAGGGCTGTCAATTCGACTAAATACCTAGGAATTACAACTACAAGCAACTTAAATTGGAAAGACCACATAGATAATACCGTGGGGAAGGCGAAACAAAGATTGCGCTTTGTTGGCAGAACACATAGAAGATGCGACAAACCCACTAAAGAGACAGCCTACATTACACTTGTCCGTCCTCTGCTGGAATATTGCTGCACGGTGTGGGATCCTTACAGGTAGGATTGACGGAGGACATCGAAAAAGTGCAAAGAAGGGCAGCCAGTTTCGTGTTATCACGCAATATGGGTGAGAATGTCACTAATATGATACGCGAGTTGGGGTGGCAGTCACTGAAACAAAGGCGGTCTTGTTTGTAGTGAGATCTATTTACGAAATTTCACTAGCTTTCTCTTCCGAATGCAAAAATATTTTGTTGACACCCACCTACATAGGGAGAAATGATCAATAAAATAAAAGAAATCAGAGCTAAAACGGAAATATTTAGGTGTTCCATTTTCCCACACGTCATTCGAGAGTGGAATGGTGGAGAAGTAGTATGGAAATGGTTCGATAGCCCTCTGCCAGGTACTTAAGTGTGAATTGCAGAGCAACGATGTAGATGTAGATGTAGTACACCCTTCTTATACGTGGTGTCCCAAAAATGTTGCGACAAACTTCAAGGAGTTGTGGAGGATGTCTTGAGGAACAAACCAAAGGTAGGAACCCCTGTCTGGAAACATCATCCAACGACACTGTCTGCCCCGAAAGCTGAATGGTCAGCGTGACAGACTGCCGTCCTAAGGCGCCCGGGTTCGATTCCCGGTTGGGTCGGGGATTTTCTCCACTCACGGACTGGGTGTTGTGTTGTTATTGATAAAAAAAATTGAAAAACAAATTGAAAAAAAAAAAAACAGTTTTTCCAACCAAGACCAAACAGATACCGAAAATGCAATTTTGTCATATGATGACATGGTTCGAGACAGTGGCTGTTATTTGAAGACAAATGTTGATGGTGGCACTTGCAGCCCACATTGCTGAAGAAAACTATTGATTTCAAAAAATTATTTTCCACCTCCCCCCCCCCCCCAAAATCAAATAACATTCCTACGCCTATCTGCAGATCAAGTAGCAAATTTATGCGTTACTACAATTCTCATGATGCTAAATGTAAATAAATAACGTACTGTTTTAACTATACAATACTCAAAAAAGAGGAACAACTTTATTGTTGATATAACAGATTTCGCTCTAAAACTCACAAAATCAATGTCTCCCTGTACTAGCGTAAAAGGCGTTTCAGTTGCATAAGTGAATATATGATCTTTTTCCAAACGTGGGACATCTTCATAATGTTACGATATATCATAGCATATTTGACACTCGTATGTTTGTAAGCACTTTGTATGCATCAAAACATGTGGTGCATGTTAGAAATCTATTCTGAGAGAAATCTTAAGTGTTCAGTGAGAAAAATTTACATGTTCAACGATAAGAATGCAGTGGGAATGTATTCACACCTGTTAGACGAATGTTATGAAAACAAACACTCCAAACCGACATTTCACGTAAGTCACATCCAATGACAATCTGTAACACAACCATCTGTGTGACGTGCTTATAATTATGTATTACTTATATTTTAGGACAATTAATCTGTGAAAAACGCACGACATGTTATAACGACAGTATGAAAACCGTCTGAAGATGAATCGCAATCATTCGAAACCGGTAATGGGTACCCTCTGAATAATGTTGTTAGTGTTGTTGTTGTGGTCTTCAGTCCTGAGACTGGTTTGATGCAGCTCTCCTGTGCAAGCTTCTTCATCTCCCAGTACGTACTGTAACCTACATCCTTCTGAATCTGCTTAGTGTATTCATCTTCTCCCTCTACCATTTTTACCCTCCACCCTGCCCTCCAGTACTAAATTGGTGATCCCTTGATGCCTCAGAATATGTCCTACCAACCGACCCCTTCTTCTAGTCAAGTTGTGCCACAAACTCCCCTTCTCCCCAATTCTGTTCAGTACCTCCTCATTAGTTATGTGATCCACCCATCTAATCTTCAGCATTCTTCTGTAGCACTACAAGCTTCTACTCTCTTCTTGTCTAAACTATTTATCGTCCACGTTTCACTTCCATACAAATACGTTCAGGAACGACTTCCTGATACTTAAATCTATACTCGATGTTAACAAATTTCTCTTCTTCAGAAACGCTTTCCTTGCCATTGCCAGTCTACATTTTATATCCTCTTTACTTCGACCATCATCGGTTATTTTGCTCCCCAAACAGCAAAACTCCTTTACTACTTTACGTGTCTCATTTCCTAATCTAATACCCTCAGCATAACTCGACTTAATTAGACTACATTCCATTATCCTCGTTTGCTTTTGTTGATGTTCATCTTATATCCTCCTTTCAAGACACTATCCATTCCGTTCAACTGCACTTCCAAGTCCTTTGCTGTCTCTGACAGAATTACAATGTCATCAGCGAACCTCAACATTTTTATTTCTTCTCCATGGATTTTAATACCTACTCCAAATTTTTCTTTTGTTTCCTTCACTGCTTGCTCAATATACAGATTGAATAACATCGGGGAGAGGCTACAACCCTGTCTCACTCCCTTCCCAACCACTGCTTCCCTTTCATGCCCCTCGACTCTTATAACTGCCATCTGGTTTCTGTACAAATTGTAAATAGCCTTTCGCTCCCTGTAATTGACCCCTGCCACCTTCAGAATTTGAAAGAGAACATTCCAGTCAACATTGTCAAAAGATTTCTCTAAGTCTACAAATGCTAGAAACGTAGGTTTGCCTTTCCTTAATCTATTTTCTAAGATAAATCGTAGGGTCAGTATTGCCTCACGTGTTCCAACATTTCTACGGAATCCAAACTGATCTTCCCCGAGGTCGGCTTCTACCAGTTTTTCCATTCGTCTCTAAGGAATTCGTGCTACTAATTTACAGCCGTGGCTTATTAAACTGATAGTTCGGTAATTTTCACATCTGTCAATCCCTGCTTTCTTTGGGATTGGAATTATTATACTCTTCTTGAAGTCTGAGGGTATTTCGCCTGTCTCATACATCTTGTTCACCAGATGGTAGAGTTTTGTCAGGGCTGGCTCTTCCAAGGCTATCAGTAGTTCTAATGGAGTGTTGTCTACTCCCGGGGTCTTGTTTCGACTTAGGTCTTTCAGTGCTCTGTGAAACTCTTCACACAGTATATCTCCCATTTCATCTTCATCTACCTCCTCTTCCATTACCATAATATTGTCCTCAAGAACATCGCCATTGTTTAGACCCTATATATACTCCTTCCACTTTCCTGCTTTCCCTTCTTTGCTTAGAACTGGATTTCCATCTGGGCTCTTGATATTCATGTAAGTAGTTCTCTTTTCTCCAAAGGTCTCTTTAATTTTCCTGTAGGCAGTATCTATCTTACCCCTAGTGAGATAAGCTTCTACATCCTTACATTTGTCCTCCAGCCATCCCTGCTTAGCCATTTTGCACTTCCTTTCGATCTCATTTTCGAGACGTTTGTATTCCTTTTTGCCTGCTTCATTTACCGCATTTTTATATTTTCTCCTTTCGTCAATTAAATTCAATATTTCTTCTGTTACCCAAGGGTTTCTACTAGCCCTCGTCTTTTTACCTACTTGATCCTCTGCTGCCTTCACTACTTCATCCCGCAAAGCTCCTCTGAATAATGGAACTGAAAATAAATTTGTGGCTGGTTGCTGTCTCAGCACCATCAAAATTTGTCTTCAAATACCGAAATGTCAGTTACTCAGAACTAAATTTCGGTATCTGTTTTGACTGGTCGGTTATTCCCATCCCTACTCCGAAATTTCCGCTCTATCCGCCTCTTCCGTGCATGGTGGCAGGCGGAACGACTGAAACCAACACCGACTCAAAGGAAGGCCTCGGCGCTTGTTGGTGACGTCACGTCAGTTATTAGGCACGGCGAACGCCAGGTGTGTTGCAGGCAGAAACACCTGGGCGTGCTTATCACTATAAATCTCTTATTTTTGGACAAAATGTTTGTTATTGTCTTGGATTCTGCAGTTTTATTTAGATGAAAGATTTTCTTACTATCGTAAAGCTACAAATGAAGATCATAGTTCTGTATTACTGAATCCTGTCGAAACAAACGTAGATCAATATGAGAAGATGTTTTACCCCATTGCAAGTTTCGGGAATTTTACATTCAAGTAACTATATTTACTTGATCCATTTTGTTATCGAAACTTACCCCAACCCCCTTACAATTAACTCTTTTCTTTTATTTATTTATTTATTTTCATTTGACATCGTCACTGGAAATGTGAACTAATTTACATGTGTAAACGTCCAACTGTTGCCAGTCATTAGATTACGATCGTTTTCAACGAAAGGAATTCTAAACAGGAAACAAAATAGCTTCATACATCGAAAATACTGCTGAGCTTAAACTTTTTTAAACATGCACATTAGAAAAGATAAATATTCCCCTCTTGCAACTGAAAGGAGAAACTATAAGATAAAAAAATCTTATTTGATAAAACAAGTATCTCTCTTTTGCCTCTCCTTCTGTCCCCCACCCCTTCCCCCAACGTGTACAGTCGCAAGATATTTCATTACCGTGCAGTGCTCCTCACCCCATAGTCAACCAAGATACCTAAAGAAGAGCACCAATATGTTCACAGTTTCTTGTAAAAGCAACCCAGTACAAACGTAACTTCCTCAGATTTACACATAAGGTAAAGAAGCACGAATTCTGTTGCTGCTGGACCATGAAGTTGTTTTTGTATGTCAATCCTTAAAACAGGTGGAAATTTAAGTTCAGGAGTACACTATTTGCTAAGAAGTGTAATGAATTGCACAATTAATTGATTGCAGAAATCTCTCAGAACAATGTGTGTTGGTCAACTACCGCCAATAGTTCCACATTTTCCTGTGTGAGAGAGGGAGACACCACCATTATGAGTATGCCTGCAACAGACCTGGCGTTCGCCGTGCCTAGCTGACGTGACGTCACGAACAAGCGCCGAAGCCTTCCTTTGAGTCGGTGTTGCTGAAACACGGGCGGGTAGGGCGGCCGCAGTGCGCATGCGCCAGAGTCCCTCGCGGCCCGGCGCGCGGTGTGGGCCGCGGAGGGCGTGCAGACAATGGGCGTCGGCCGTGTGGGCCCAGCGCGCCGCAGCCTGCCCCGGCCTGGACCGACCCGGCCGGCTATTTGCGTCCATCAAGGCCGCCAGCCGCCGCTCGGCCAGAGTCGCCCACGCGGGCCGCGGCCGGCGCCACCGACAACTCCTCCCTGACGACGCGAGTGGTGGCCACTGGAGGGACGCACCGCCGACAAGCAGCCAAATAAATGTCCCGTGCCAACGGATCCGTCCTGCCCGAGCTCTCCATGGGGTGCAGGAGCTTACGGCCGCTCAACGCCGAGGAGCTACCTGCGTCTTCAAGGCGTGTGTTGGACATTCTGCACTGTTCTTCGCGTGACTGAACGTATGCTGACCTTAAGTTCTAATACCTCTAATTTTCTTTCTCACAAACTAATGACACGAAATGTATGAAACGTCTGTTGCTTCTCAAGTTCTCTCTCAGCAGCCGTACACATTTTTCACAACGACGACGTCAAGATTCCGTGGCAGTTTCGAACACTTCTTCAGGAGTCCTGTTTGACCACTGAAAATTCGCTGATGCAATAGCGCCCAGGACTACAGGATGTGAGACCAAACAGAATGTCTTTGATGGGTGAAAACAGCCAAAAGTCGCTAGGAGCCAGGTGAGGCGAACAGAGAGCATCAGAAATCATTTGAAAGTTCTTGTCACGAAGAAACTGCAGCGTCGCATTCCTAGCGCTCACCTGGAGGATACTTTTCACATCTTCAGGTCTTCATGCGGGATTTCGTGCAGAGATCCCACAGAACCGCCAAATTTGGAAGCAACATGTTCCACACTTATTCGGCGATACTCCAGAACAACTTCCTCCACTGGTGTGTATATATGCAGACTGAAGAGACGAATGAAAATGTGCCACTGCCTAGATTCGAACCCAGGTCTTCAGATCGCTAGGCAGATGCGCTAACCACTAGGCCACCCGGGCACAATGGCTCTGCACAACTGCACGGACTATCCTAGCACACCTTTCTCCTCCATCCAAATTCCTGTTCAGCCCAACCATTTCATTCGGTGCTGAGGTGCTATTCTAGTACAGTTGGTGAGCCTCTGCAATGCTGTTCGAGTTTATGGGAAATAGTAAGCGGGCTGAGGCGTGAATGGGAATTTGGAACGAAGAAGGAGGCGTACTCGACTAGTCCGTGCAGGGTGGCGTAGTATTAGCGCATCTGCCTAGTGAGCAGCAGACCCGGGTTCGAATCCCAGCCTTTGTTCATTTTCATTCGTCACTTCAGTCTGCATACATGGATTATAGATGTTTGACACCTGAAAAGGTCTGTGGACCCATAGTTTTTTTCATTTCTTCACTGGTTTGATCATGTCGCAAGTCCGGCTGGTTTCCGTTTGTTGTGACACGACTTTCTGCCTTATTTGAACTATCACATCCACGAACGTACGTTAGACACATTCATGACACTATCACCGAGTGTTCCACTCTACTGCTGATGAATTTCAGCCGGTGTCACACCACGCCAACGGAAGAAACGAATACTTACACGCTCTTCTTACAAAGGGAACGTTGCCATATTCAGTATCAAAAACAATCCTCACTGTCATCGCTACCATTAGAGTTCCATGTACCATACAGTGCTGCCATCACTGCTCACGAGTGTATGTTTGTATTTTAAGAGAAACCGCATGTTTCTATCTGTTTCCAATTCTGATAAAAAAATGGGAAGTGTTGTAACTTGAATGCATCTCGTGCAATGCTAATGTAGTACTCATTGTAGATACAAACGAAATACTACATCCACAGCATCAGTTTGGCTCCGTCGCCTTTCCGTGAAAAACAGCTGACTTCATCTGAATGCAGCTATGAGAACCATTAATGGGACAGTCAGATCTACGACTACGCGCTGGCTTCTAATACAGTCGATCATCTGTCCAACTCGCCTTTGTCGAAAAGTGGCTCTCTGCAATCTTCACCGGGAACTTCCTAAAGGTGAATCAATCGCTCTTCATGAAGTATTACTCTAACTGCCCAGGAAACGCTTCACATCCATAACACCAGCATATGGGAGTCTAAATGCTTTCCACTGAGTTTAACCAGGACACTGGATGGAAACGTGAGTGGCAAGTTACGAAACCCCGGTACGACAAACTTATTAACAACCGACTGTTAAGGTTCCAGGCTTTCACCACCCTATGATGGTGTCGGTATGGCTTAATAGATTCCAGGTTGGAGGAGGTATGTGCAAATAACACATGAACAACTGGGGCCGTCTGCACTGACGGTAGGTATGACTATGGTAATATTCAATGAGCCACATTGTAAGCGAGGGTCCTGACAGACGTTTCACTGGTGGTATCAGGGGTCTCCTTGAAGCATCCGATAGGATAATCCACTGGATTGAATCTTCTGACATTCGTGAGTATTCTGGGCTAATGAGTGTTTATGAAGTCCACGTGTGTACTTTTCTGTCAGTGCCAGAGGAAAGAACATATGCATCTGGTGTGGTTCAGACAGAGAGCAAATTGGCGCTCTACGTGCAGAGAAGTTGTGTAGGAACATTAAACTACTGACGGACACACTATACATGGTGAACACTAAGGAAACCGACAAACTGAAGGGATGGATTTCTGACTGGAAATGGAGGAAGAAAAGTTCTCTGAATGTGCTTCCGGAAATGCACTGTTGCCACAGTAGATGGCACTGACGAATGAAAGTTCCTCTGACTATGTGCTGCGTGTTCCTTGTGTATTGCAGGCTGTGTGATTGATGCAGCGTACTGTAAGCAGCAGAATGTTCAGGTATTAATGTCGGGAAGAAGCCGAGATGGTCTTTATGCATGGCCATACCAAAACAAATACCCTTATAGAAACCAACCACATCACACAACATTTCAACCCCTTTTTGGGCGTTTGTGTGATGATGATCCTTTCAGGCAGACGAATGTGCAGGGAGGTGGTCGACTGTGCTTACACCAGATGTGGAGGACCGGATTCTACTGGATCTGAGATGGACTCTATTGCAAGCTCAAGGCAAGCGGCCTGCCAACATGGTATAAGCCAAAGTATGATTATGTGTTTCCTGTGGCACTATCCCTATCTCCTGCAACGAGTGCAAGGATATCTGCAGCAGTCAGAGGAGTTTTCGTTTGTCACCGCCATCTACCATGGCAACGATGCATTTCCGGACCTTTTTCCCTCCACTTCCAGACACGAATCCATCTCTGCAGTTGGTCGGTTTTATTAATGTTCACCGTGTATATACAGCCTTCCCCTCTCTGCAGTACTTACAGGGCACGCTATGGTCAGTTTTCGTCCAAAGCGCTGGGCGAGTACATTCGTTTGTTCAGAAGGGAAGGCCGACACTGCCTTGACACCTTGCGGCCGGTCAGCGATGACAAAATCGACGCGCACGCCCTGCAATCTTTCTCAAACGATTTTACAGAAACCATTTGATATATATATATATATGGTTTAATTGTAGCTTTCTATGTCAGGTTCCATATGATGTGCCTATCATTTCGTTAATGGTCATGGTTATTGTGATTATTACATGGAAGTAAGACACTGCACGAAATACGGAAAAGTGTGCAATGAAAAATAGGGGTCGCTATGATTTTGCGTTTGGTGTATATTACATAATATGTTGCTGCGTATGAAGTTCAGCTAACATATTGAAATATTGAATTTTTCTTTAGATAGGGCGGAGGTCTCTCTGTCACCAAACTCGAGAAAATTGTTCTGACGTAGCGCACTCAGTTGCGATCGCACGGCACCAGCGGTTAAGCAAGAGTGAAATATTGACAAAATTCCTCATGTTTCATAAATGGTTTAAGATATCAAAATGAGATTTTGACAAATGATTGCACACAAAGAGAAGAGTATTTTGCTGTATGGTTGTTATCCAAAAATTCATTTCCTACCATGTTATTCCACTAACTACAGACTTTTCTGATGAAAGAATGTGATTTTAAGGACCTCTGATAGCTGGTGAAACGTGAAATGCTATTGGTTTTGGAACAACATAAGTCAAGTCATTACACATTTATTTTATACCGAGGATGTGCTTTTTCATAAGATGCTGACCTTACTTTTCGTCAGTTCTTCACTTAATAAACTTACCGAGGATGTTGGCAATACCAGCAATAATCTCATAACCGACGTCACGTGATAGACTGTAGTGCCCTCTTCATTGTATATATAGTCGGCACTCTCTCGAGTTCTGATTGCAGTTTGCCATTTTACTTCTGAAGATGTCTCCCGCAATCGGAGAGGAAACATTAGAAGACAGTTTTATACACCGACTACGGCCTAATAGACCAGAAGACTTAAGTGATGTCTCTGCGCACGGTCATTGTGCTATCTGGCCTGCTTTTAGTATTTTGGAACCCCGAAAGATTCCTTCTGCTGATTTCATACCCTTTTTTTACAATCACTCTCCGCAGCGGTCGACGGTTCCAGTCTGTTACCGAGCGAAGTGGCGCAGTGGTTAGCACACTGGACTCGCATTAGGGAGGACGACGGTTCAAACCCGTGTCCAGCCATCCAGATTTAGGTTTTCAGTGATATCCCCAAATCGCTCCAGGCAAATGCTGGCGTGGTTCCTTTGAAAGGGCGCGGCCGATTTCCTTCACTATCCCTGACACAATCTGAGCTTGTGCTCCGTCTCTGATGACCTCGATGTCGACAGGGTGCCTATTAGTACATGAGGTCTGCTGATGTTGGTTTATCCGTGGTTGTTCCTTCGCGTTTCCATTTCACAATCACATCGCCATAGTCGACTTGGACAGCTTTATAATAGAGATGGGTCGTTCGCGAACTAACGGGTCCGAAGGAACGGTTCACCAAGATGAACGGAACGAGCGAGGAACGAATTCTAAGGAACGGTCTTTCATAGATCACTTCGGTCGCGGCTTTCTACTTATAGTTCCCGGGAACGGGAAACGGTCGGTCTCGTTCCCGAACGGCAAGTCGGCCGATCTCGTTCCAGCCCCGGTCCCGTTCCCGTCTGTTTCGGTCTCGGTCTCGCTCGGCCGGACTCGTCCTCCTTCGCGTGGCCACTCATCGCAGTTCCATTGCCGACTGCTCATTGTTCAGTATCGAGTTGTTTGTTTCGTTTGCTTCGCACAGCTATTCTGGATCTGTTTCAAACCCTTTTTTGAACTCTGAACTTCTGGTTCTTTTCGTATTCTATTCAGTGTCCACGATCGGTAATTAAAATATATTTTATAATTACGTCAATTACATAAAAATTACGTGGTATGTAATATATACTTCACTATTTCGATAAACAGCAGAAGAAATACTTGTAAAAAGGCAAGATTTTTGTTAGTACACATGCAAAGGACATCGGCACGCACACACGAGTGGCCATTTTCCGTCTTTTTTTGAAGCAAGTTAAAAGAGAATGTTCATTGTTATGGAAGGCAGGCCGATGTGCAACAGAATGAAGCCCGCGCTTCGTAATCGAGTGTCTGGTGTCACATTTTGTAAAGAGAACATGATAACTCCTACTATATTATTTCAGTGGTGCTAGGTGGCGCACGAAAAATCGTCCTCGAGTACTAGAATGCTCATTGTCGCTTACCAGTCGTCATCTATTGTTTCGAAGTTGTTTGCGTTAGCTTATTTGTAATTTCTTTACTGCCTAATTATTACATGTTTATCTATTCTGCTTGTAGCGGTCAACAAATTATGCGTAATTGGCAAGCAGTCTGTACTCGGGCCGGCTTTTCATGCGCCATCTCATATTATTTCACTGCGATCAGCCACATAACCATACAGTTGGCTAAACGAGACGTTTTGCAGAAGCACGGAAATTACAATCGTTTTGAATAAAAACGCTGTACTCCAGGGGGGAGGCAAGTGCCCCTCTTGGCGTCTACCATCTTCAGTCACCTATGCTACTAATTTTCAATTTTTCGTAAGAACCATATACCAAGCACAATTGAACGGTGAACGAGTAAAAATGAACGGTTCCCAAAAAAGAACTATCAGCAGTGAACTAGTTCTGATGAATGAACGACTTTTCCCATCTCTACTTTATATGGATTGAAATGATGGATTTGTCTCTCAAGCGACTTCCAATGAGTGGACCTCGTTCGAAGTCTCTGAGTTCTACTGACCCAGCCACTCTGCAGTTACTGCTTCTTTACTGACAACCTAATACTCCTCGCCTCTTTATACACTGCCGGGTTCGTCTCCCGTGACACTAGTGGACAATTCCACATTTCATAGTTGTGTGCAGATAGTTTTAAACACCAATGCTATAAATTATACGTGAGCGGGAGATGGTTACACGATCACTTGTTGTCAAATGGTTCAAATGGCTCTGAGCACTATGGGACTCAACTTCTGAGGTCATTAGTCCCCTAGAACTTAGAACTACTTAAACCTAACTAACCTAAGGACATCACACACATCCATGCCCGAGGCAGGATTCGAACCTGCGACCGTAGCGGTCTCGCGGTTCCAGACTGCAGCGCCTAGAACCGCACGGCCACTTCGGCCGGCACTTGTTGTCAATTCTACACTATCTGCAGAACACTAGTGTGCTTTCTTAAAGGGGAAACCAACACCTTCCGTGTAGTTTGCTACCTATTTCGCATCGTCTACCACAAAGTCTCTGCCCGCTACTGTGTAAGAGGATTTTAATATCCAAAACAACCAAGTAAGCAGCTCACTGTGCAGATTGCTGCTGCGGAGGCACACTATAATCTTAACGGTTGTAAAAAGCCGCTGCCTACTACCTTTTTCCTCCGGCACAGGCAGAAATTACCTAGCTGGCAACAGAGCCACACAGAGCAAACCGCAAGAAGGGGAAGGTCAGCACTAAATCCGGGCGCGCAGATCGTACCTCATAGGCAGGCCTTACGTAAGGTGCGAACGAACAGGAAACAATGATTGCGCACAATGCCGCGGTAAGCGATGGCGGCCATTGCTGCGACGTGTTGAGCAGGCGCGTTCTCAGGCCGGGCCTGCCCCGGCACCACTCTGGTCGCGGCTTTCTCAGCGCCGCAGAGTAACTCCCTCCACACGGCCCCGTCTATTCGCGTCTTCCACTTGGCTACCCTATGTGGTTGCCATGAGGATGACGTCAGCACACGCGGTAACAATGCCCGACCCGACAGCCTGGGCAGTCCAACAACACGAATCTGTCTCACGAAGGAAAACATTAGCTCCATGCCAAACATGATTCAACAGGTCGTGAGAGGTCAGGGAACTAACAGGACATTTTCACTTCACCCTCTAGGTGTGTCGTCCACCTTCACACGTGCAGTTCGATATTTGCACTGTGCAAACAAGCCGTACATCAACTAGGTTAGTTTGAACAGTGGAATAATTTACAGGGTGTGATTAATTTGAAGTGGTTCACGTTTCCATTCCTAAACTCTATGAACCTTTTACAGCGGTCAGTTACAAGCTTGGGATGGGAAACGTATTGTTGATTTCGCATGGGACCACGAACAGAAACATGTAAAATGTTACCAGAGTTGCAGTTTACATAAAAATGGAATTAACTTCGGTTTGAATCCCAAGTCTTCACTCAGTACGTGTGTATTTTATTTCTTCCACGTATCCATTTGCGAAGTTCATCAGGTGAATTTGCAATTGCGAGTAATGGCTGCCGTCGGCTGTAGAATGGAATGACGACAGTGAAAGTTTGTGTCAGACCGGGTCTCGAACCCGGATTTCCCGCTTATCGCGAGCGGTAGCCTATCTGTGCACGACTCACAGCCACACACAAACTTACATATGCCGACAGTCGACAGTTGATGGTTGAATTGTTCGCTATAGCAAGCAGAAATCTACAGATACCAGTATTTGAATCCTGGCCCCTATTTTGAGCAGAACCGATCAAGTAGAATCTTCCTACACGTCAGTCAGGGGCCTGAAGACGGCGTAGTAAATCGCCGAAACTGGTAGCCAAATAAAATAAGTTAGATGGCTGAAAGGTGTTTGATTTGACATACTGTAGCGAACAGCTGAGTCCTACAAATATCTCTGAAAAGATGGCCATACAGGGATTTGTGAAGGCTGTGTCTGTGAGTAATATTAAAAGTATAAAATTTAAGGTCTAGTAATGAGTGCGCGACGGTTTGTCAAGTCACGCTGCGTTTTTGAAAGAGACTATCTTTTTTACGTAATTACCCTGCCGTCTGACTAGGTCGTTTCGTTGTAAAATGAGGGAAAATAATGGCATTTTTATCTTGATATGCTTTTGCTGACGTCCCTTCAATTTTATTTAAACGATTTTCTATTTCTTCTAATTTTTAGAAAGTTTTCGCTGTACTTCCAAATTAAGTTCTGTTCAGACTAGGACGCCTGAAAGAGCTCTCTACACCCAGAGATGTATGGTAGAATAGACGAAAAGTGAAAAGTAATTTTTTAAAATTAGTTTTAACAAAAGGCTATATTTTCAGATTTTGCACTTATCCCATGAAGCAGACTTTCATGCTCTCTAAGAAGGCAATTGAACGGATGTAATACATTATAACTTGTATCTAATGCTTTATTTATATTTAAAATACTGTAGTGTCCACATCTGTAGTCGGAGTGTGACAAGAAAGATGGTTGTCCTTCACGAGGAGCCTTACAAAAGTACAAGATGCCGCTTTTCAGAACGAGTTAAAAAACATATCGTTTCCCCTGACATACATCTCTCCTATTGACGACGTGCTAAAACTAGAGAAAAGGACTCAAACAGAACAGCATTAGTCACTGAGGGGTATGTTAGATACCAGGCCAGGTATCAGTATCACAGGTGTAGAAATTCGATAATTTGGTACCTGCGCACTATACAGCTACAAGGAGATGGAGATACTGGAAGGCTTACACGCTCTTCTTACATCAGCGGGAAAATCAACGCCAGTGTGGCGGTTTTTGTCTATCATCAACATGGACAAATGCAATGAATATGGATGATACAATACTCTATGGTATTCTGCGGTTTGAATTCACTTTTTTTTTTTTTTTTTTTTTTTTTTTAGTAGTTGCATTGATTTGATTTTGTAAATGACACTGACAATATTATACACATGTATAATGCATTATTCATACTACAACTTCTCCCGGATAATTATTTTGTACAAATTGCACAAGAATTCGACCTGACGTAGTGTAATAATGTTGACTGTAAGCTGTGTTCATGTCACTAAAATTACAGGTCGTACATCAGAGCTTTTATAATTTTTGTCTTCGATGGATTTAATTATTCTTAGCAAATTGATCATGAAAAGGAACCACAGAATACCACCCGCACGCAACACTGACGTATGCTACCAAAAATATTTTTTTTCGTGGTTCGTGCTCAGTTTTTAATTTTGGCCTCATACATCAGCAATGAAATCTTGTTCAACAATAAATACCATCAGCACTGTTCATAGAAAATGCAGTCTGATTCGATTAATTTTTTTCTTTTATAAATAGAGTTCAGTACCACCGGTGCACATTTATTTCTTACAAATCGGAATATTGTTTGCAGTTTCAAGTAATTTAAATTTGCCGCTGTGTGAAAAGTTAACATGGCGGCCAACAAAAGATAGAGGATTTCTTTTTTAATTAAGATTTTCCTTTGCTCAATAAATAATTAATCGTTTAAATTGATGCCACCAATAAAAAAATTATTAAATTGTTTTGCAAATTAGTTTAACACAAACCCATGTTATTTTCAACTAGAAGTACAGACGAAGTTGCTATATAATCGCAACTAACAATGGCTGCGCTTCTTGCAACTATGATAAAGCAATTAATACAAAATTATAATTAAAAGAGGAAGTGATTTTTCAATAATTAATCATAAATAGTTTTAACGCATTTGGCTCTATTTGTTTTTACCAGCAAATGAACATAAAAGTACAATTACTTTACATTAAATGTTTTTCATTCAACAGACCTCAAATCGATTCGCGTCTTGGGTCGGCTACGTACATAAGAAGAAGACGACAAAAGGGTACAAAACAAAACAATGACATAGATTAACAAAGAATGTGAGACAAATATTGCCTCTGTTTTACACAATTATCATCTTTTTAAGAAATAATTACATAATTGAATTAATATTAACTACACGTTCATATTCCATTCGTAATATATATATATATATATATATATATATATATATATCGTAGATGCTATACTGTACCCCTTCAGTTGTTCATGTAAACTACGAATTTCTTCGAGCCTAGTGTGTATGGGAGTGTCTCACGAGGTACAGATTGTCTGGGGGTCTGGTAAAAGTCACTCTCCGCTCTCTACTCACCCAGTGTACTTCCCTGACGACTCACTGATGACTGGCCATGTCTGGATGTTCTCCAGGTGTAACGGACGAGACTGGCCGTTTGGATTGGTGACGAATATGGATTGCAGCACCTCACCTGGAACGAAGGTTACACGTGCCCATTTTCTGCCTTGGACACTAATTTTTAACCTAGGCGGAGTTCTGCCCATGCGGCCCGCTCTGGAGACAGCGCTTGGTGCCCACTATGTTCTCGACTTTGCGTCTTGCTCAGAGGCTGTGGGATATGAGCTGCACAAAGCTGAAGTAGGTCCGCGGACGTTGCCGAGACAAGCAGGTAATGTGCGCTACGCAGCAGAAGGCGGATGCCGTGGCAGGAAGCCAAAGTACGTTCAGGGAGCCAAACGTTTCTGGGACACATATGCTTTCTACTGCGTCTTCATGCCGCACAACTTTCGAAAGAAGAAAAACTGATTGCACAAACTTTTTTCGCTGTAAAGTTTACAGGTCAAATCGGAATCGATTTTGCTAACTTGACCAAATATCGCTTTTCCGAGAGTCATTTGTTTTACAAGCGAATGATGTGTGTAAATCTGCTGTTCCAGTTTCGTCAGCACGATGAAGTGAGGTTATCAGTACTTTCGCAATATTTCCTTACGGATGTCTGCGAACTGTTATGAAGGAGTAAGAGAAGCAGTCTGTGAAAGATGAAATGTTTGAAAATCTTATGTACCTCAATTAAAGCATTAAAAATGTTTTATTATTACCATATAGTTCAGGCACACAGAGAAGCCTTGTAATGACTCAAAAATTTCCGAATGAGAAAGACACATTCCTATTCCTGTGTGCAGAATAGGAGGATGTTTCGTCATCAACCGCTGACTGAATACGAGAGCCTTTCCCACTAAAAAGAGAGCGTGAGTGAGCAGTTTGCAAATTAGCAGGCCATGCAGGATACAGGATTGCTGCAAATCAGTTCGTATTTTCCAGTCGGGGAAATATCATCATTTATGTATCTTGTCCCACCCAACACAAATAAAATTTTCTTCTCTTCACGTAAATAGAGGAAATTATCAACTGCCTGGTCAGTCGGAAACCAACATTCCTTCACTCTCTTTCCCGTTCCTACCGTTTATCCTATCGTACGTGATCAGCTGTTTTGATGATTTATCAAATTTATTTTAACTATGTGGGTTGATGTTCTTCCTGTCACCAATGTTCAGTTAACAAGATCAAGACATCCCATTCTCACCACAGCTTGGAATCTCATGGAAACTGAATACGATTCCATCGATTCCCCACAATGCCTGAAGTTGCCCTGCATCCAGAAGAAACCCCGTGGATTCGACCAGCCTCGGGCAGTATGGACTATGTTGAATCGCATCCGAACAGGCCATGGACGATGCGCAGCCACTCTCTACAAGTGGGACAAATCTTCATCACCATCCTGTGACTGTGGTGCAGAACGACAGAAGGTGCTAACGTTGTATCGACATGTCCCACACGTGCGTACAAGGGTCGTTTCGAGGATTTCCTCACAACGACGAGTGATGAGATAAAATACATAAAAGACCTTGATATCCATCTATAGCTGTTGTTATTTGTGTTATTTTATCGAAACTTCTTGGCAGATTAAAACTCTGTAGCCGGACCGAGACCCGAATTCGGGACCTTTGCCTTTCGCGAGCAAGTGCTCTACCATCCGATGAAGGGTTGTGAATCGTGCTACGGTAGCTCAGATGGTAGAGCACTTGCCCGCGAAAGGCAAAGGTCCCGAGTTCGAGTCTCGGTCCGGCTACACAGTTTTAATGGTTCAAATGGCTCTGAGCACTATGGGACTTAACTCTGAGGTCATCAGTCCCCTAGAACTTTGAACTACTTAAACCTAACTAACCTAAGGACATCACACATATCCATGCCCGAGGCAGGATTCGAACCTGCGACCGTAGCGGTCGCGCGGTTCCAGACTGAAGCGCGAAGAACCGCTCGGCCACTCTGGCCGGCACAGTTTTAATCTGCCAGGAAGTTTCATATGAGCGAAGACTCCGCTGAAGAGTTAAAATTTCATTATGTGTTATTCTATGCTGGAGAGCAGTGTTTAAATGTTAATTTGTAGAAATTTGTAATCTTTATGTATATATTGCCATACGATAAATAAATAGATAACCTATTGGAGGGAATTCGTGGCGCTATTTACCTGTGAATCGTGTAAACTTTGTTCTTTGTGTTACCGTGTTTTAACTGTTGGTATATCACATTTTTGGGCACAGATCAGAGTCTAGTCCAGCATTTTACTAAACGAGCAGATTACACTCAGGCTGGCCGGTGGATGTAATGTATCACCGTGCTGGTTTGGTACAGATCTGCCTGACCTAATTGTCACGCAAGACAACACGTTGCGCCTTAAGTTTTATAAGTAGCTGTCACTTCCTTCATTCTGCATAACATGAAAAACTTCAGGCATGTTAAACAACATTTTAAAAAGAAAATAGTAACCTGACAACCCAATCACAACTGAATTGCGGTCGTATGTTGACATGAATCTGAAATCAAGCAACAACAATCTCAGTTCCAGAATCGGTAATGGAGAGTTTACGTGACCAAAGAGGAAATCAATTTACGGAAAATTGGGGCACCCATATAGAAGTAATGTAGGGCGCTGCTAATACTCGCAACGCAGACCAGAGTGGCGCCTGCAGCGTTTCGTCAGCTGGTGTGTCCGCCTGCTCGCTGGCAGAGTCCGTGGCCCGCTTTGCCAGGCTCTCAAGGCCCTGTGCGCCAACTCTTGTTCCGTGACGTCACCGTTACTGTTCCGGGAGCTCTAGCGAATGTCTGGCAGCCGGACCGTTCCCTCGAGGTGAAGTGTCACTCCGAGGCGGCCACCAGCTGGCTGGTTATCAGTAAGGCGAAGGTGAATGGTTTTAAGTAAGCTGAAGTTGCCATCAACCCCAAGGTTGCTTTGAACACCACAGTGGACGAGCAGACATGATCGTATTGAAGGTGGTGTCCTGCGACCTTTGAACTGTCTTACCCAGCCAGTTAACAGAGGTACATACAGTTTAACGTGGACTCCGAACTTCACATTAACAAACATTGCAAAAGGTGTAAGAAGTAACAAGTTAAAATCCCAGAACTAACCAGTGCTCGAACCCAAGTCCTTTGCATCTATGGTCTGCCATCTTACTACTTTTTGTTTTTGTTTATTTTTTGTGTCTCTTTTCAAAAATGCCTTCAATTGATAGTTTCTCACCATATATTTCTCTTATACATTTCGTTAATACGTAACGTATAATACTCCTCTGCAACTTAATGTAACAACCACCGTTCCTCTTCGAAGCAAAAGAAAGTCCCCTTTCGAAACATTAACATGATGCCTCTTCACAACAAATAGTACTCCTCTTCCAAATCATATTAAACTCTTTTCCCGGAGGAAGCAAGATCCCAGTACTTTAAGAAAAAGCTCCTCATCTAAAATCAAATAAATATTCTCTTCTAAAACAATGATTGCTTCTGTTTTAAAACAAACCGGGCTCCGTGCTTCTCTTCTTTGTTTAAAACAAAGTGTCTCCTCTTTCAGAACAGCGGTTTTTTCCAAACGCAAACAAGACACCTCTTCTAAGACGAACAAGGCTCCTCTTCTAGAACAACCAAGACTTCCCCAATAGGATGACGAAAATTCCTCTTTTAAAGTAACCCTTTCTCCTTTGTCAAAAACAAAGACCAGTCGTCTAAAACAAGCCCGACTCCTCTTTCAAACACCAACGACTCCATTCTTCTAAATCAGACAAGCATTTCTTGTCTAACGTACAAGCTCCCTTTCTAGAACAACCAAGACGTCTGTTTTTAAACAAGAAGACTCCTTTCATAAGGCAAACAAGGGACTTTCTTTTAAATTTCAACTAAAATAATCTTCTGGAATTAATAGTGGGTAACGTAAATATTCATTTATTGTATGAAGATGGTATCTGTTCTTTCGGACATGTACAAAAGAACAGATACAATTAGTGATCTTGCAGCTCTCGGAGAATGAAATTACAATGAAATCCAGACCATTAGCTGCTTACAGATGTTGATAAATACCAACGAGGACAGTTGAAAATGTGTGCCCCGCCCGGGACTCGAGCCCGGGATCTCCTGATTACATGGCAGACGCTCTATCCGACTGAGTCACCGAGGATACAGAGGATCGTGCAACTGTAGGGACTTACCTCTGGCACGCTTCCCGTGAGACCACAATTCCAACTTACTGCCCACACACTACATTTTTAGTGGCCCAACCCACTATGCTCATTACTCGCGGCAGCCAATCTTTCGATTCCCGTAAGAGTTTGAGCAATATGAGTACATGCGCACTGAAAAAGATCATTTCACTGTAATTTCATTCAGTGTAGGTTCATTCTGCTGCACTAACGACTTTCGCTCATTCCGAGTACTATCAGTATCATTCTGTTCTCTAGCACGGGTCAGTAAGGCAGTACAACAATCGAAAATCGGGCGAAATTATCTTTGTATTTCGCATATTGTAGCCGTTTGTTGTGCTCCATTTTCAGGTAATACCAATAGCCTTCGAGACTCACTTCCATTTGCTTGCTAATTGAATAGTAAGTATAAATGGCTAGGAACCAGAAAAATGCCACACTTATCCGAGAATAGAATGTTTTCTGTGGATGACGAAACAGCTCTATTTGCGAGGGGATAAGCCCTATTTTATGTAGATTGCTGTCTGCGGAAATTTTTTGGTGGATAACACAGAAATCATGTATATGAACTATTTGCCCATATCTTTTTCCAGTCCCTGCAGTGACTCTCAGTTTCAGCGTTGCTATAATATTGTTGGCGTATTACACTCTATATCTTTCTAGTTGTTGGGTTTGGTGAAACTGATTTTTCTGTGTAACTACCACTGTCACACACCTAACTGTAAAATTAACGACTTCAATTTCAACCTTATGTATTCCCTGTCGCAAAGCATTTGTCAGTGGCAAGGCGCGCGTATGCCGAGAGTCAATTCACAGTCGTAAAGAAACGCATCAAGGGTAACGAAATGGGATACGTATTCGTTACTCCGTGCAGCTACCGATTTGGTCATAATCGATCACGAACAGAGTGCGCTGTATCGTTACTCGTGACTTAACGAACAGGTGGAACACGAAGGCTACAAAATGGACCCGAGACGGGCACGAATTTTCGTGCGCGAAAGACGACGTGTGTAATTTGGAGTCTTTACTTCGAGCCCCATGGAACATTCGGTACTCGGCAACGAATACGTACGATTTGCTACAGGCCTGATTAGCAATTTCGGCAGGTGCCAAGCTCGCAGAAAAAGCCTATGTACCATTTGGTTCCCCTTCACGCTTATTTTCTACAGTACAGTGCAAGAGCTGCTGTTGGGGTAAAACAACTTTCTACTCTACATCCGAAGAAATTAAGCGATGGAGACAACGTGTCATCCAACCTTGCTTGAAGGTGTAGTCCATAATCATTAGAGATGGGGCACAAGCTCTGGTTGGGAAAGGAACAAAAAGGAAATTGTCATTCTTTTCAAAGATAAGAAAAAGATGTTTGCCTTAACCAGTTTAGGTAAACCACGGGAAACCTACATCTGGACGGCTGGAAGTGGATTTGAATCGTTGTCCTCCCGAATGCGAGTCCAATGTCCAATGACTGCGCCACCTCTCCGTACTTTCTTTTGCTGTACGTACATGAAATACGAGATGTTGAGAATGCAGGAGGGTATCACGTTACACATCAGCTGCACCAATATCAGTTCCTACCTCCCCTCTCCTATCTCCTCTCTTTATTGTGTGTGTGTGTGTGTGTGTGTGTGTGTGTGTGTGTGTGTGTGTGTGTGTGTGTGTGTGTGTCTGCGTGTGCGTTTGAAGCGTACGGGCGCTCAATGCCGAGGTGATCCGTGGTCTTACACATATTAAAAGAAACGAATGCGGATAAAACGACTAAAACTTTTTTCATACTGTGAGGAGGAAACATATGAAATGACACTCATTCACTCGCTCCGACCTTAACCCACGTTGACCCAAACAATCACACTGTCTTTCTTCTCTTGTCGATGGTGTAACTGAAGAATGACAGTCGTTGAACCTCCGACCCAAGTAACAACGTCCCTCACATTATCACCACTATTATCACGAGAGAAATAGTTGCATGAAAACAGCGTGTACCTTGAATTGTCTCGTAATGTACGCTACCGTAATTTTAAGAGCAAAACGTTATATGGCAGATAATGTGTTTCCTCATCTGGTGGACGCTGCGGATGGCTTCCACGACGCTCTCGTAGTGGTTAAAGAAACCATTGAGAAACGCGCATTTCTCTCCGGAATCTTCTAAATCTCTTTTGTAAATCGACTTAGTAAAAACTGACAAACGACACTGATGTATCGACCACCCAGGAGTTTTGTGAGTGTAGGATCTCAAACACAACCTTCATCAGCTAGTCTGTGTGAAGATGGTCGGAGTCCAGTGGCTCGTCGATATCAGGCGAGCATCGAGGGCTGGAATATTCTGAAAGAATTCGTCAGAAAATTTGAAAGTTCATGTTTCGTGCAATTCATTTAAGGACTGAAATAGCAACGAACTGTCACAACCGTCGCGACACCATAGTTTATACGATTTAATATCGAATTATTAGTATTTCACTTAGCGTTATTAGTATTTCACTTAGCATAACGATTGTGAACACAGGTCTGCAGAATACGGCTATGCAAGCTAGTGAAAAGTAAAATGTTTTCATCCCCATAAGATCAGGGAAGTCAGTCTCTGTAATTATTTGTGGTACTAGTCGTTATACCTCTTCCTGCCTTGCATTATTCAGTTTCCTGCAAATTGTCGCTTCCACCTGTAGACTGTCAGATTTGTTGTTGGCAGCAGGTACGCGCGGCCTTTTCCTGGCTGGACTGTTTTCTGCAACCGGTCAGGTCAAAAGTCCACGGTGGTTTTAATTAAACTTTCGCTGCTTGAGTCAGTGTAGACGGAAAACTACGTACTGTATGGGTACCCAACTTCGTACGAATGAAGTTCAGACGGTGCGCTGCAGGATTTACGTTCAAATGGTTCAGAGCACTATGGGACTTAACATCTGTGGTTATCAGTCCCCTAGAAATTAGAACTACTTAAACCGAACTAACCTAAGGACATCACACACATCCATGCCCGAGGCAGGATTCGAACCTGCGACCGTAGCAGTCGCGCGGTTCCCGACTGCGCGCCTAGAACCGCGAGACCACCGCGGCCGGCGGATTTCCGTTGTTAGTAGTGTTAGTGTCATGACTTGTCGTTAGTCGACGATACTGGTACATTGACGTAGGGTTGAAACACAAGCAGCAGTGAGCAGACAGAGCAGTTGCAGACAGTCAACACGGGTCTGGACAGGATGAGCGGGGCTTTACTCGTAAAGCTGTCTTATTAAACAATTCAATAGTGCTGCTGCTCTTCGAGAATATCGATGCTTTAGAGGAATTCTGAGAGGTTCTCTTTCCGCTCCGGAGTTGAAGAACGTGATTTGGAAGTTGGAATTCACTGGGGTTTGGAAATTTCTCCTGGGGGAGGCCGACGGCCAATTGCGCCACAAACTGTTGAAGAAGTTGTTGTTGCCATGGCTGAGAATTCTGGACACAATGTGTGATCTTCGAGCAGTGGTCGACCTGTGTCGTGACAACTCGAACATCCCGGGGTCCATCGTTCGACAACTCGGGCAACAGTAGGAGCCCCAATGGTGGGGTTCCACGCTGTGGTAGATGCAAGGTGTCATCACAATCAGCAACGTCGGTAACCTGGAGCATAAACATGGTACGCAATTAACGATTGTTACCCTCTCACGTGGAAATTAAAATCTGTTTTGTTTCAATGCTTTAAACGTTCCCCCTTTACCTCATGGCAGTAAAAATGTTTCTACAGAGTTTCCTCGTTTTACGGTCTGTCGTTTGTCATGAGGGCCCTCCCAAGAAGCAAAAGTATAATTATAGCCACCCTGTAAATTCGGTTGGGCCGTCCCTTAAGTAGGCAACTGAAAAGTATCCACTTGTACCATAGCTTGTAATTTTCTGGACTTCCTTTCCACCCTTGAGATTCTTGGTTCAAATGGTTCAAATGGCTCTGAGCACTATGCGACTTAACTTCTGAGGTCATCAGTCGCCTAGAACTTAGAACTAATTAAACCTAACCAACCTAAGGACATCACACACATCCATGCCCGAGGCAGGATTCGAACCTGCGACCGTAGCGGTCGCACGGTTCCAGACTGAAGCCCCTAGAACCGCACGGCCACTCCGGTCAGCCCTTGAGATTTTTAATTTTCTTGCTACTTTATTCTCCGAAACTCAGCTGGAAAATTTGGATATTAATATAACCATGCAAAAATATAAAATAAGATAAAATGTTCTTTGATTAGAGGAATGAAAGTCATAACTGCTGCCCCCTCCCCTCTTCCCTCCCGGTCGAGATAAAAGTCGAGGCGGAATACGAGTTCTGATGAAAAAACGTAGCTGAGAGCTTCGAAGTGGTGGCCTTCAGTGGCGGAGCGCTACATAGTCGGACGAGAATGGCTGTAGGAAATTGGCCGTCGCCCTGCTTAGGAAATATCCCAGCTACCGTCTGAGACGATTTGGAGAAGGAGCTGAAAATATCACTTAAAGTGACTGGAGGCAGATCTGAACCGAGGCTAAACCGTCACCGTGTCTCTTCCTTCTTTTTTGATTGCGACGTATGCGGAAAGTATGCTTGGTAACGATCCCGGATCTTTTGTACGTTAAATGGGTGAGTTGTCGTTATGTGACACACAGGAAATAGAAAGACAGTATCAAATTATTAAGAGGGCTCACAAACCCTCAGTTTAAATTCTGCAGTTTGTCACGTATGACGTTACATTTGACTGAAAAAAAATGTACCACTGCCGGAGACATTTGCGCAGTTCGTGCACACCGCTCCTCTGTGCGTAAGACTAGTCTTTTGCGATGACAAACTGCGCAGTTCCCTCCGCCAACTGTACAGCTCGCACAGGCTTGCATCGCCGGCCATCTGAACTTCAATCTTTTGTAATCCATGAAAAAAAAATGATGATAATTTGACTTTTATTTGAGGCTACCGGAATCTTGATGAATTTTCGGACGTAGGATGTGTTTCTATTAGAACCGTGTAAAAAAGCGGCCTCGTACGATGTTTAATAGAAAAACTGGAGGATGGAGTGACAGCAGTCAGTCCAAAGAAGAAATTAAATAAGCTGTAACCCTCTATGGGAAATATAGAAGCAACACAGGTGCAGCGACACACGACTGCTACGGCCGCAGGTTCGAATCCTGCCTCGGGCATGGATGTATGTGATGTCCTTAGGTTAGTTAGGTTTAAGTAGTTCTAAGTTCTAGGGGACTGATGACCACAGATGTTAAGTCCCATAGTGCTCAGAGCCATTTGAACCATTTTTTGCAGCGACACAAGAAGTTGTGGCTCTCTTTTTCCCGTCATCCATTATGAATTTATCGTCACGAACGCTATACGAAACGCCAGAACGGGGAATGAAATTGGGAGGAAAGTTGAATGTAGCCTGCACATTTCCCTTCAGATAACTTCCAGATTTTTACTTGTACGGATAATAACGCAGTTCGACTGAAGGACTGTGGGCCCTAGTAAATTTACCTAGATAAACAGAAACGCACGGCTCGCAGAGCGATGACCCACACGTACGCAATCAGGATGGCGGTGCAGCGAGTGAGAAAGAGATGCAGTTTGCGTCAGAGAGGGGGCAGGCAGGGCGCAGCCGGGCGGGTAGCAACAGGCGGGGAAGCCCCGGGACATGGTCCTGGCGGCGCCACTGTAGTCAGCCCAGCACAGCAAGCTAGTTCTTACCATCACTTTCGTCTTCAGCGTCTGCGCTCTTAACGCAGCCTTACTGCTTTCCCACTTGCGACTTGTTCCTGTCTCTAAAAGTCACTTCCACGAAGAGAATCGTCCGTCAATGATAAAATGATAAAACCAGTGTCTTTAGCGACGTGTAAAACGAAGCACTCAACCAGTTACAGGTTTAAAACGGAACCGTAGGACGCTCCAAGTCGGCATCTTCATGCGCAGAATGTCGTCATAGCAACGCGTAGTTTCAAGAGTTAGATGAAGTAGCAGGACCACGTAGGGATCGAATCTTCGGATTTGTATGGTGTCATAACACAGTTACAGCTAACTGACCGCCAGGGCCGTTTCTACCATTGCGCAAAACTAGGCGACCGCCTAGGGGCGGCAAAGGGCAGAAAAAATTGATTTCATATCAAACGGCGAAAAAGTTGAGCAAATCTGGAGGAAAAAAGAAAGAGAGGAGAAATTAACACACCAGACTGTTTTCAAAAGCATATGAAACCGTTATCACTAAAAACCGAAGCAGCTGCTACTGAGAACAAAACGTAATCAAAGATTCTTGCGATTAAATAAAATAAGTATCTGACACCAAATTTGGTTTCACTGATTTAGTTAGCTGAGTTCTACTTGAAAATGTTCGGCACATTCTTTGTGTTTCAATTATTTTCGTAAATTCCTATAATTGATGACAAGAAATAAGAAATTGGAGAAATTTGTTGTCCTCAATGACTTTTAAAAGAACTGAGGAGAAAGCACGAAAACTGAAAGCTGTCCCCAGAAAATGAGGATGTCTGGTCACCTTAGTTTAATGATTAAATGTATAACAGAAGACTGGAGTTGCTCTGCCGTTGGATGTTGGTGGATTTGGAGAGGGCGGGGATATCTCGAACGCCCAAGGTAGTAAAAAAGAGGGCATTATTTGTCAGTTGTCGCCTGGGGCGACAGAACACGTAGCAACGGCCCTACCGACCGCAGCCTAGTAGAACACAGGCTGTTCTTATTCGAGAGCTCTGGAACGCATAATTTATTCAGCCCTACAAGAAGACTTACGAGGAACTTATTTTAGCATATCCTTCAACTGAGTTACATGTTTAAATCATTTCATTAATGTATTAACTTGCATTTTTGCTGGAAATTTATACTAATAAACACATAAATATCACTTGCACTTTCACATTAAGGTGTTAAATTCCAGACACTCTTAAATGCTAAGATAAAAAATTTTCATTGATAAGATAGTAGCACAGTTATATAAGTATACTTACGTCATAGCCCAGGTTAAATAGTATGACTATTTGGAATTTCTTGGTTTACCAGTAATGTCAAGACTTTGTTATGAAGGACAGAAAATGGACTTGCATGAAGAACTAAACATTTTTCATTCACGCCACAGCACGGGGTAATAGGCTGCCAAATGATAAGCCAGAACGTAACAGTTTAAATTTCTTCAAAAATTTCTCCAGTGTGGAATGCTGCTTTTATTAATGTAAAGAGTTAACTGAAAAAATTGTCTTAACATAACTTGATAAACAAGAAATACCACATAATCACACTATTTAATTAGTACCATGTCATTAATGTGATTATATCAAAAACATTGTATTTTCATTGTTTGTACTATCTCAGCAAATTGAGATAAATTTATCTCGGCAGTTAAAAGTCTTTGAAATGTAAAAGTCTCAGTGTGAAAGTAATAATACATTACTTTTTATTACTGTGCCCTGTGTGTCAGGCAAACAAATTTCAAGCAAAAATATAATTAAACACATTAATGAACTGATTTAAATACACAGCTCAATTGAAGGGTACACTAAAATAACGAATCTTTCTGTACGGTGTTAAATTTTGGTTCATAATGTCAGTGGGACACCCAGAAAAGAATCCGCTTTTACACTTCAGATTAATGTAATGCACACATAACTGTAATGCACCTGATGATGGCAGCATGGTGCCGGAACGTGTCATGCTAGTTAGTAAAAAGCCATTGAAACAGTAGAAGTTATCTTATAAAGTTATAGTACAGTCGCCGACGACAACCAACTCCATACAACATGGATAAATGTAAGTGTTTATGCTGTATTTGATAGGCAATTGCCCTTGATGGTGGGAGCCGGTCTCTAGTGGCCGCAACGGAAGCTGCGTCGCGCGCCTGCCCACTGCGTCGGTAGTAGCTACTGGCTGCTCTGCGAGTCGCTTCTCCCGCCTGCGGAGCTCCGTGCGTGTCCGGGTCAACACTCCGAGACTCCTGACGCAAGCGTCTTACCGTCGGCAGAGAACAATGCCCCTGCATTCGCACACAGCCAACACCGCCCGAGGCAAAAGCAGCGTCTGCAACTCCAAGTCACCACTCTACATGTAGCTATCTGCTTGAGCATTTTCGTGAACCAAGGCTATAAGCAGTTCTTACGGAACTTGCACTCTCTTACGTAACGTCTAAGCGATGCAGCGTGAGTATTCTTTCAAAGTAAGTGTAATGATATAATTCTTCTTACTTTCGACGCTCACCTGTTTTGCCTAAGTATCGAAAAAAACCGCACTTATAGGAGAACTGCGGACGCATGTAGTTTGAGAATTATGGCACATAATCTCAGCTTGTGAGGACAAATTATTTCTTTCTGGGACAACGGTGGTATTACGGATAATAAAGAAGAAAGATAAGGAATTATTCGCGCAAACTCGGATTAGAGAAAGGATGAGGCAGGCAGTCGGGCCGGCCGTTGTGGCCGAGCGGTTCTAGGCGCTTCAGTCCGGAACCGCGCTGCTGCTACAGTCGCACGTTCGAATCCTGCCTCGACCATGGCACAGTCCACCGCTCTTCAGCCAAACGGATTTACAAAATACATGAAGAGAAACGCTTACTAAAAAGGGGGACATAAAAAACACAGTAAATGGAGATGATGATAGTTAAAATGTACACTAATACGGAGACAGGCATCAAGCACTGAACGCCACCGGCCGCTGTGGCCGAGCGGTTCTAGGCACTTCAGTTGGGAACCGCGCTGCTGCTACGGCCGCAGGTTCGAATCCTGCCTCGGGAATGGATGTGTGTGATGTCCTTAGGTTACTTAGGTTTAAGTAGTTCTAAGTCTAGGAGACTGATGAGCTCAGATTTTAAGTCCCATATTGCTTAGAGCCATTTGAACCATTTTTGAACTGAACGCCTTTGTTTTATATATATCTTGCTGATAGTTTCACCCACTATAGAGTGCCTTACGTATTTAAAAAATGGTTCAAGTGGCTCTGAGCACTATGGGACTTAACAGCTATGGTCATCAGTTCCCTAGAACTTAGAACTACTTAAACCTAACTAACCTAAGGACAGCACACAACACCCAGCCATCACGAGGCAGAGAAAATCCCTGACCCCGCCGGGAATCGAAACCGGGAAACCGCCTTACGTATTTTCTTCGTTTGCTTACGTTGTGCGCATAACTCCAGTGTTTCCTTTTTCCTTCTCTGTTTATATAATGTACTTCATTAACTAGATAATCTTGCTCATGCGCTAGTGTGGGATTTTATTGTTCTTTTCTTGGAACGGCGTGCCGCAGGGTACGAGGGGCCTCAGGCGGTCACGTTCCTCTAACCACTTCTCTCGCCCATGCGGCGTTCTGGCGGGCGCTGATTATGTGCGGCAATCGGTTTTCACTCATTGAGCTTTTTTAGCTATTTGTTTTATAATTTTTGTATTATTCTGTATACTCGGAAAGCTGTTTATTATTTATGTCATTATCTGTAAAATCGCCTCTTGAGCGTATATCAATTACTGTCTCTTAACTTCTCCTTTTTAACAATCTAACCTTGGCCGTGTTTTATTCCATTGCTTTTTATTACTGTGATGCTTCTTACACCTTATAAGCCCATTACAGACCTTACTGATTGTATCCCATTTTATTTTACATCGTACAATTATCAGTGAAGAATATGTGTACGCCTACAGTAGCGACATATGGCGAGCTTGCAACATAAACATTTTGTGGCTACTGTTAGGAAGTTTGTTCTGAACAGTAGTGCTGCTGCCAAGAGGACTCATGTGTATACTATTATTTATATATGTTTAAAGATGTTGGGACTTAATTTGTGTTTAGCATTTGACGATGCCACTATGACTCCAGCATATTAGGACATGTTTTTATAAAACAGGTATGTCTCATCATATTTAAAGCGCACAAATGCACATGAATGTCAGTCACACTTCTCATCACGGTCTATTTTATTGTTTTAAGCTATAGACAATCTGCTAGTTGTATGTCTTTTTTTCCAAATTTTGCTGCAGGTATGAAGATGGTCATTATAGACCGTAACCTATAGTCTGATGACATAAAAAAATTGTGACCAAAGACGTGAAGTAAAGGCAATGTATTCTGTTTTCGTGTCACTATTCAAATCGCGACCATGTCGCAGCTTGTGATAAATACAATACGCTTCAAACTGAAGAGATGCACCAGAGAAACATTGTGAGAAAATACAGGGAGATCGAGAGTGTTCACAAATTTAAGTATGTTGGGGAGATGATACAGACAAATGGAATAGGAAAGAAGCTCATGAACAGAGAAATTAAAAGATGAGTACAGCATTTGCATGACTGGAAACATCCACAATAACCCATGCCTATAATGTAATGTAGAGGTAAAACCAGAAACGCTCGTCATAGATCGGATAGGCGCGCTAGAAGATTTGGTAAAAAAACTTTCTATAGCAAAGATCGTATAAGTATGTATTTATTTTCGACAACCGTTTTCGACAGGCTTTGCTGTGATCTCCTGGTCTTCAGAAATTTTTATTACAAAACATGTTCATTGTGAGCTGGAACATCATGCCAAGTTGTCAGGTTCGTGAATAAAATGTAGCCCACCATGCAAAGGTTTGTCAGAAATAATTGATTGTAAACGTTTCATTTCTGATAAATCTTTCCATAATGTGCTAAATTTTATCAGCTAAGATTAAAACTTGGCGTGAGGTTCCAGCTCACAATGAACACATTTTGTAACAAAAATTTTTGAAGACCAGAAGATGACAACAAAGCCTGAGGAAACCGGTTGACGAAAATAAATAAGTATTTATGCGATCTTGGCTATAGAAAGTTGTTTGCCAACTGAAGCACCTCACACTTTCTCATTTCTCAACATGATTTCAAGTACTAGAAAATATCAAGAACCAAGAGAGAAGAATCAACAGAAAAAAACCCTGGGCCCAGTAATACAGAAGAACATCACAGACTTACAAATAACCGAAGAGATATGCGCATACTAAATGACATTATGAAACGATACAATATTGCAGTGCCTGTGTTATTAAGAAGAGTGATGCAATGTTCCTTGGGACTGTAATTTTACGTACGCATCAAGAGACTCAGACACCCAACAAAGTAAACAGATGTTCGAGTGCACAAAATGCATTAAGAACAGATGGATCATCAAAGTCACAAAAGACCTGAAGTGTGCAGGCATAACAGACTCGATACTGAAGTAGAAAGTGATCCAATAAGTCAAGAAATTCAAGACGTGAACAACTTGGTCGGAAAAATGCAAGATAGCTCGGTGAAGAAGATTGACGCCAGAGAAAATCTCACATCAAGTTGAAGCATCTACATCTACATCCACACTCCACAAGCCACCTGACGGTGTGTGGCGGAGGGTACTTTGAGTACCTCTATCGGTTCTCCCTTCTATCCCAGTCTCGTATTGTTCGTGGAAAGAAAGATTGTCGGTGTGCCTCTGTGTGGGCTCTAATCTCTCTGATTTTACCCTCATGGTCTCCTCGCGAGATATACGTAGGAGGGAGCAATATACTGCTTGACTCCTCGGTGAAGGTATGTTCTCGAAACTTCAACAAAAGCCCGTACCGAGCCACTGAGCGTCTCTCTTGCAGAGTCTTCCACTGGAGTTTATCTATCATCTCCGTAACGCTTTCGCGATTACTAAATGATCCTGTAACGAAGCGCGCTGCTCTCCGTTGGACCTTCTCTATCTCTTCTATCAATCCTATCTGGTGCAGATCCCACACCGGTGAGCAGTATTCAAGCAGTGGGCGATCAAGTGTACTGTAACCTACTTCCTTTGTTTTCGGACTGCATTTCCTTAGGAATCTTCCAATAAATCTCAGTCTGGCATCTGCTTTACCGACGATTAATTTTATATGGTCATTCCACTTTAAATCACTCCTAATGCCTATTCCCAAATAATTTATGGAATTAACTGCCTCCAGTTGCTGACCTGTTATATTGTAGCTAAATGATAAAGGATCTTTCTTTCTACGTATTCACAGCACATTACACTTATCTACACTGAGATTCAACTGCCATTCCCTACACCATGCGTCTATTCGTTGCAGATCCTCCTGTATTTCAGTACAATTTGCCATTGTTACAACCTCTCGATATACTACAGCATCATCCGCAAAAAGTCTCAGTGATCTTCCGATGTTATCCGCAAGGTCATTTATATATATTGTGAATAGCAACGGTCCTACGACACTCCCCTGCGGCACACCTGAAATCACTCTTACTTCGGAAGACTTCTCTCCATTGAGAAAGACACGCTGCGTTCTGTTATCTAGGAACTCTTCAATCCAATCATACAATTGGTCTGATAGTCCATATTCTCTTACTTTTTTCATTAAACGACTGTGGGGAACTGTATCAAACGCCTTGCGGAAGTCAAGAAACGCGGCATCTACCTGGGAACTCGTATCTATGGCCCTCTGAGTCTTATGGACGAATAGCGCCAGCTAAATTTCACACGATCGTCATTTTCGAAACCCATGCTGCTTCGTAAAGAATAGATTTCTAGTCTCCAGAAAAGTCATTATACTCTAACATAATACGTGTTCCAAAATTCTACAACTGATCGATGTTAGAGATATAGGTCTATAGTTGTGCACATCTGTTCGACTCCCTTCTCGAAAACGGGGATGACCTTTGCCCTTTTCCAACCCTTAGGAACGCTACGCTCTTCTAGAGACCTACGGTTCACCGCTCCAAGAAGGGGGGCAAGTTCCTTCGCGTACTCTGTTAAAATCGAACTGGTATCCCATCAGGTCCAGCGGCCTTTCCTCTTTTGAGCGATTGTAATTGTTTTTCCATCCCTCTGTCATCTATTTCGATATCTACCATTTTGTCATCTGTGCAACAATCTAGAGAGGGAACTACAGTGCAGTCTTCCTCTGTGAAACAGCTTTGGAAAAAGACATTTAGTATTTCGGCCTTTAGTCTGTCATCCTCTGTTTCAGTACCATTTTGGTCACAGAGTGTCTGGACATTTTGTTTTGATCCACCTACTGCTTTGACATAAGACCAAAATTTCTTAGGATTTTCTGCCAAGTCAGTACATAGAACTTTACTTTCGAATTCATTGAACGCCTCTCGCATAGCCCTCCTCACACTGCATTTCGCTTCGCGTAATTTTTGTTTGTCTGCAAGGCTTTGGCTATGTTTATGTTTGCTGCGAAGTTCCCTTTGCTTCTGTAGCAGTGTTGTAACTCGGTTGTTGTACCACGGTGGCTCTTTTCCATCTCTTAGACCTTGCTTGGCACATACTCATCTAATGGATATTGTACGTGTGTTGTTGTGGTCTTCAGTCCAGAGACTGGTTCGATGCAGCTCTCCATGCTACTCTATCCTGTGCAAGCTTCTTCATCTCCCAGTACCTACTGCAATCTACATCCTTCTGAATCTGCTTAGTGTATTCATCTCTTGGTCTCCCTCTACGATTTTTACCCTCCACGCTGCCCTCCAATACCAAATTGGTGATCCCTTGATGCCTCAGAATATGCGCTACCAACCGATCCCTTCTTCTAGTCAAGTTGTGCCACAAACTTCTCTTCTCCCCAATCCTATTCAATATCTCCTCACTAGTTATGTGATCTACCCATCTTATCTTCAGCATTGTTCTGTTGCACCACATTTCGAAAGCTTCTATTCTCTTCTTGTCCAAACTATTTATCGTCCATGTTTCACTTCCATACATGGCTACACTCCATACAAATACTTTGAGAAACGACTTCCAGACACTTAAATCTATACTGGAAGTTAACAAATTTCTCTTGTCCAGAAATGCTTTCTTTGCCATTGCCAGTCTACATTTTATATCCTCTCTACTTCAACCATCATCAGTTATTTTGCTCCCCAAATAGCAAAACAACTTTACCACTTTAAGTGTCTCATTTGTTCATCTAATTCCCTCAGCATCACCCGATTTCATTCGACTACATTCCATTATCCTCGTTTTGCTTTTGTTGATGTTCATCTTATACCCTCCTTTCAACACCATGTCCATTCCGTTCAGCTGCTCTTCCAGGACCTTTGCTGTCTCTGATAGAATTACAATGTCATCGGCGAACCTCAAAGTTTTTATTTCTTCTCCATGGATTTTAATTCCTACTCCGAATTTTGTTTTGTTTCCTTTACTGATTGCTCAATATACAGATTGAATAACAGCGGGGATACGCTACAACACTGTCTCGCTCCTTTCCCAACCACTGCTTCCCTTTCATGTCCCTCACTCTTATAACTGCCATCTGCTTTCTGTACAAATTGTAAATAGCCCTTCTCTCCCTGTATTTGACCCCCGCCACCTTCAGAATTTGAAAGAGAGTATTCCAGTCAACATTGTCAAAAGCTTTCTCTAAGTCTACAAATGCTAGAAACGTAGGTTTGTCTTTCCTTAATCTATTTTCTAAGATAAGTCGTAGGGTCAGTATTGCCTCACGTTCCTACGGAATCCAAACTGATCTTCTCCGAGGGGTCGGCTTCTATCAATTTTTCCATTCGCCTGTAAAGAATTCGTGTTAGTATTTTGCAGCCATGGCTTATTAAACTGATAGTTCGGTAATTTTCACATGTCAACACCTGCTTTCTTGATAATAATATTAATAATAATAATAATAGAGTGGTAATAACGATAACCGCTTTTAGTAGAATTGTGTTTGGGAGGGAAGTAATGACACCCATGTCACGCCCCGTCCCTTGGATCTGTGCCTGCTAGCGCTGTAGCGTTGTAGTTGCAAACTGCAGAGCGGGCGCTGCTGGCAACACGGGTGGCGGGTGATCCGCGCCTCGCCTCCGTGTCCCCTGGAAGGCCACGCGGGGGCCGGCTTTCCAGGGCAAGGCGGCGGCGGCGACGGCGGGTCGCGTTTCCACGAGCTCGACAAGGCCGCAGTCTCTACTGTGGTCGCGCCTCGGTGTGACCGCTGTCAGAAGGGCGAGGGGCGAGTTGAGAGGAAACTATACAGTATCGGGAGGTTATAATTAAAGTGCAGCTACTCACAGAGGTTCAGTGTGGGCTGTAATTACCGTATCACAGCGAAATTTGGTAGATGATCTAATGCGTGTGCCGTCCCCAGTAGAAATATTGCAAAAAACTCGAACGTGATATTGTAAGACGATTTTATTTCTATTGTCTATTGTCAAACCACAATTTATGAAAGATGTTTATATTTTAATAACAGGATTGAGTAGGAATAATTAATATTTGTCATGTTGGAAATAATTGTGATAGCAGGGAATGTCTGCACCGAACTATTGTTGGCAAGAGAGACCGCACATTGATATAATTTTATAAAGGGCGGGAGAGACCGCGTATGGATACATTTTAAGAAAAGAGCGGGAGAGACCGCGCATTGATACATTTTGTAATTGTAGCAGGAATTGGCTGCACCAAAAAGCATTGTTGGCAGGAGAGACTGCACTTAAGCGTTCGTAGGAAGTCAGTAGTAAGCGAGAAGTGAAGCGAGTCGGTAGCAGGTCTGAAGCTAGAGGTTGAGAGGAGCGTTGTGCCTGCCAGCCACCAGCTATGATTTATAAGAAATTTTAAACGGATGTACAGGGACATCAGCTAACTATTATCGTACGAGGAACTAATATTATTGAATTATTTTTTTTAGGAACTCAAGGCTACTGAAGGTATGTTTGCACAATGCTAGTTTAAGATTATTGTAAAAAGTAAGTCCCATTTGAACGTTTGTAAAATCATTTCATTCAGAATACAATTAATTTTTGCCAGCAATATTGCATTACTGTTTATAATCCATTCCAAAAACCATCAACGTAAAACTTTGCAAAATTTTATTGTTGTCAAGAAAAAGTTTAACTATGAATTACGTAACTTCAGTCAAATTAATTAAAGAATAACGTCAGCTTCGGTAATAAATACAGACACTTATTATGAAAGCCCACCAGCAGCTAATAGACTATAGTAAAACAGAGTAAGTATATTCATGTCGCAGTTCGATGTAGCAGTCAGATGGCGATCCAGTAACAATAAGAAAGGTAAGGAACAGTTTCGGGTTATTGCAGGTAACGACTGAGGGCCACGACGACGACACATTCTGTGTTTCGTCGAAATAATCAGAAAATCACTTTCAATAAGCAGCATTTAAATTTGTATGCTAAGATTGAGAAAGGGAATTAATTTCAAAGGGAAGATTTCATTTGTTATTATTAAGCAAGAGATAGAAATCCTAAGGGAAGGTTTCATAGGTTATTGTAAAAGGTAAGGTTGAGTAACAAAAGAGATATAGAGGAAACGGGAAGGTTTCAGTATTTAAAAAACAAATAAAATAGACGAGAGATTTTATTTCGATATTAAATATTATATTGTGTGTGAATACTGACCACTCAGGCGGTAGATAATTTTTATCATGTATTATTATCATTATTATTATTGTTATACAAAATTCTGTTAGACTTTCGAGTGCAAAGAATAAAAAGGATGCGCTCTGGCAATAATGGACAATGTAGATGAAAAAGGACTGTTCATTTGTCTTCTTTTATCTGTTCACTCTCTCTCTCTTGTCTTCGGTGCGAGAAGTCGGACATACTGGCGAGTGCTGTTGAATGTAAGATCAATTGTAATCTTAATTTGATAATATATTAGTTTCACGTAAATATTAATTTTTATTTGTAAGAGGTAAGCCCTATCTCATGTCCGCTTCCTTTAATTAACCGTATTTCAAGTAATTTTCAGCGCAACAATTGCAGCCGTAGCTGCAGTCATAGACGCCATAACGTGGCAATCTCAATTTATAAAATTAGCCGTAGCGAAGAATTCGCCCGCGTAAATTATAATAAGCATTCTTTTCCACAGCCGTCAAACACGGCAGCAGAAGACGTAGTTTTAATATTTTAATTTCCACTGCAACGGCTGAGATCCAGAGCCACGACTCGGACTACAATGCTTTATAAAAAAACGTAAGAACTAATTTTCTCGCGCGTGTGCCGGCAAATGCAAATAACAATCGAAGATCTCATGCTTGAGCAGAAAAGTATAGCCGAGGCGAAAATATAAAATAAAGTTTATTTCATTTTTCAACTTAAATGTAACGTGTTTCAATATCAATGCGTCTTACAGTTATTGCTGCGCGGGATTAGCCGAGCGGTCTAGGGCGCTGCAGTCATGGACTGTGCAGCTGGTCCCGGCGGAGGTTCGAGTCCTCCCTCGGGTGTGTGTGTGTGTGTGTGTGTGTGTGTGTGTGTGTGTGTGTGTGTGTGTGTTTGTCCTTAGGATAATTTAGGTTAAGTCGTGTGTAGGCTTAGGGACTGATGACCTTAGCAGTTAAGTCCCATAAGATTTCACACACATTTGAACACTTTTTTCTTACAGTTATTAACGTGATTAATAATTTTTGCTCAGGATTAACTTTTAGTAAACAACCAATTTTCCAAAAAGCAATTTGATTTAAATTCAAAAATCAAACCCAAAAACCAAATTATCAATTATTTTGAAAAAAGTCCACCACGTTACGACAAAAAAATAAAAAGAAATATTTTATTATATTTCCTCTCATTTAACGACATTGTCTGTGTAATGCAAGATGCGTTAATGCCGAACCGATTTGCGCTAGAAAAAAATAGTTCTAATTTTCACCACCAGGTGCAAATCTAGTGCTGCGAATGCAAGAAAGACAAATATAAATATTTTGCATACTTAATGGATTAAGAACGGGACGTGGACAGAAATGCTATACAGTGCCAGATTTGCAATTGGTGGCCAAAATTGTAACTAAATTTTTTAAAGCGTTAACGCATTAGCATATCTACCAAGCTTCGCTGAAACACGATGATCACAGCCCCAACTGGACCTCCGTTAGTAGCTGCCCTTCAATTATAACCACCCGGATACTATGGGTAAGCATCTGCCGTCTCATTGTTGGTGAGGTAATGGACCAATGATGGGAGTTCAAGCTGTGGCGTCGGCGCGAACTGACACGCCTACAACTTGATACGACTTCTCAAGGCGTGCCGCTGCCCATCCTCTTTGTAAGACGATGTCCGACACGTCTCAACATGCACAAAGTGACGCCACATTCAGTTCGATGCTTGTCCGTCGTCGAACTCGTTGATTGGTTAGGTGGTTGGTTAGTTAGAGGTAGTTCATCTGGAGTTAGTGGTATTCCCTTAGGGAATACCACTAATCGGATTGTGCACGTACGTAGTGGTAAAATCGAAGCACCGAAAGCCAGTGTCGATGCCAGAGCTGATTAATAAATCCAGGAATCCAGCTGTATGGAATTTATTCTTGAAATTCATATCATCTGTAATATGTATACACCTACTACCTAAAGCGATGTATGAAAATTTGTAACAGAGCGAGGCCCGGTCATGGGGCAGCATAATTTTGTTTTTATTTTGCCTTAGGTAGTACATGTATACCTACTGCAGTCAAACTGAAGTTCAAGAATAAATATCAGTATTTTAAATTATAGTTCGTCATCAAACATGACTGCGTATAAGACGAAAACGGTCTTGTGAAGAAAATGGCGACGATAGTTTATTACTTCTCGTTGTCTCGATTCTACAACCTGCACGCGAATCACGAGATGTGCGAGTGTGTGTAAATGAACTGACAATCTATGAGAAGAAATACATAGGTGCGTCGTTGTGGAAGTTTGGGTAGTCCGGAAAGAGTGCTCGGATAGCCAAACAGTAAGACGACTGCTCGCGATAAGCGGGATACACGGGTTCGAGTCCCGGTCCGGCACAAATTTTCATATATCGCTTTGGGTAGTACTTCTATACCTATTACAGTTAAGCTGAATTTCAGGAACAAACTGGAATAAATTTCTATATTTGAAACATCAAACACAAATATAGAAGTGTCCGGATGGGGCAGGTACATAGTTCAGAGCAGGCGAGAGATCTTCCAGCACTCATCGTGGCACCCGACGCCTACGCCAACAAGGTTAACGGTGAAGACAGTGACGAAGTAAAGAATGCCTTCTATACGGGAGAGTCGTCACATTAGAAGTGAGAAGACTAAAAACGTAATGGACAACTCTTGGACTGTCGATGATAAAACAAGGCGAAAGAAGTAACTCGCTCAAATACCGTGCCGGCTGCTACTAGACCAGCTGTCCCGATGTATACTCTGGTCAAACTTCGCTGTTCTCTGAATTTGCGGCGGCTGTTTGTATAACTGTTTTCCTCGCAACATATCGCTTCTTCTCTAGTTAATCAGTCCGTAGTTCCCGCCCATCACTGCCACGAGATATCACTCCAAATATATATATTATACACTCATCATTACTTAGCGGTAATAAATTGTATACAACCTGGATGTGGTTTTTAGGCGGTTTCTCGCATCAGACTCGATGAATATCCGTCTGGCACCCACGTGCAGCAGCAGTTACACGATTTGCAAACATTTATAAAACGTTCACACACTTTCAGGTGGATAATACTAAACGAAAACTGCTGACAGATGGCGTACACAAATTCCGTGCCAGGGGGAGGCGAGGGGTGGGGGTGGGGGGATTTATAATATAGTATATATAGACAGAGGATATACTGTAGGTAGAGGAAAGTGGCATGGACACACTGACTCTCTCTCTCTCTCTCTCTCTCTCTCTCTCACTCTGCGTTCTCCTGAATTCTAATGGATGTTGATGATGAGGTCCCATACTCCGAGGAGCGTAGGGGACGGTGCGGGAGACCCGCACCCCTGGACTAGGCAAGGTCCTAGTGGAGGTGGTTTGCCATTGCTTTCCTCCGACTGTAATGGGGATGAATGACGATGATGAAGACTGAAGACGACACAATAACACCCACTCATCTCGAGGCAGGAAAACTCCCTGATCCCGCCGGGAATCGAAATCGAACCCGGGACCCCGTGCGCGGGAAGCGAGAACGCTACCGCAAGACCACGAGCTGCGGAAATTCTAATGGAAGCAAGTGTAAAAGCCGGCCGCTGTGGCCGAGCGGTTCTAGGCGCGTCAGTGTGAAACCGCACTGCTGCAGCGGTCGCAGGTTCGAATCCTGCCTCAGGCATGGATGTGTGTGATGTCCTTAGGTTAGTTACGTTTAAGTAGTTCTAAGTCTAGGGGACTGATGACCTCAGACGTTAAGTCCGATAGTGCTTAGAGCCATTTGAACCATTTGCAAGTGTATAAGCAAGTGTATAAGCAAGTGTAAACAGGAGTTGAGGGTTCTACCATTCTGTAACGCGCTTTACAAGTCGCTCGCTTCACTAGTAGCTTATCAGTTCGCCATTTCAACTTTTAACAAAGAAAAAAGATTTAATATTGGGCTATATTTTTCGCTGTTTCTCATAGACATTGTCAGATAAGCTTTTCGATTTGTAAGTGTTCTTCAATAATAATGTTTAAGGTTAACGTTTATGACTAAACGGTTTCATTTAGCTGTATAGTTAAAATTTATTTGGTTAATAACATGGAGGCTGTAGTTGCGTAAACCGGACACGTTTTAGTTGCTTGAACAGGACCTCTTGCTTTTCCAAGTTTATAGTCTGACTTACTGTCTTGGAAATATATGTGATATTCGAGAGTATAATGGAGAAGGTTGGTCAAGGAAAGTGGAATAATCATAAAATGATTAAACCTACTAATGCAGTTCAAATGGTTCAAATGGCTCTGAGCACTATGGGACTTAACATCTATGGTCATTATTCCCCTAGAACGTAGAACTACTTAAACCTAACTAACCTAAGGACATCACTGACGCAGTTCAGAAAGAAAAAAATGGGTTGGGAGGAGATCAGTAAACAGATTAATGTTCCTAAATGAATACTTGTGAGGTTGTCCAAGATGAAGTACGGTACAGCAGAGGAAGCAGTCAAAACAAAATAGGCAGACCTACGATTCTGGGTAAAGATCGTGAAGAAGAGCTGTTTTATTAATGTGTAGCTATGGAAGCTTCTTCCTTTGGGCTTACTCGTAATGACTTGTGAAAAACGGCCGTACAATTGGCAGAGAGAAGTAACATTGAACATCCTGACAAAGACGAAATTGCTGGGAAAAATGGGTTAGTGTTTTTCTTAAATGTCACAAAACAAAACAGTCAGAAAGAAGCCTATTGGAGCAACCTCTTGGTTTCAGCAAAGAAAACTTTGAACAATTACATAACCTTCTGGAAGATGTTATATTATACCTACTTTGAAACAAGATTATCTTTTCTCTAATTTAATACCTTTTTTCAATTGTGCATAGTGCTATTTTGCTTATTTTTAGAAGGGGTACGATTTTGACACTATTTTTCTAACTCGCTGTGTGTACGATTTTTGAAAATAATTACTTTTTGTAAGACTATTTCTTGATTTTTTTCTATGGGTGAAACGTAAATGGCGCACAGCATTATAAAGTAAATATTACATGCTTTTAAGACCTTTTTTGCTATTTTCGGTTTTTTAAAAACGTGCGGCACCGGTCTTGAGCACTTTATGTATGCTGTTTGCACTACAACAGTTTATGCATCGCCCTGAAAAAGCGTAAGGATCGAAGGAAGGTAAAGCCGTCCACTGGAATATATTCCAGGGACGGACGACAAGCTGCTGACGAAACCATTAATGTATTTGCCAAGATCAGTAATCTGGACACGGGACAAAACAACATCACTCCAAAACTTGTGAGGTTTTTAGCTTAATTTTGGTATTCAAAAGAAGTGAATTTTCGTTCAGCATATGATGCTTCATTTCTGTATACTGTATATCTTAGGTTTTCAGTAGCCAGAGAGGTTCTGAATACAAGCAGTGTGATCTTTGGTTGCTATTAGCGTTACTGTTGCTGTAGCGTTCTAGGAGAAGCCAGTGAGTGAGTCGGGTGATGGTCATGGTACTGAGCGTTCTGAATACAGCTTGAAAACACGGAGATAAACGTATAGAGGATGGTGAATTTCGGAAATATTATTTGGTAACGATTAATTTGACAAGTGAAGGTAATGTTGTCGCTGCACTGCTTGCTAGCGCACACAGTGATGATGTGTCTAAATAATGGAAGGTTTCAACGGAATTTTTCCTCTTTTGGTTTGGATGAGTTAATTTCATCGTTTGAACGTGATAAAGTTATCAGTCACAAGGCTTTTTGTCTGCTCACGAAAGAATTCCATTTTTTAATTGTGTCTGTCGCGGAATACAGAGGCTATAGTAAAAGCATGAGCTATTTAGGATAGTTTCATGTCCTTAAATTGCACAGCAGAATGTTTTCTTTCCTTTGCTGCCGCGCTGTTTTTTTCCCACTTCGAGCAGTACCTAGCTTCCGTTGCCACAGGTAAGACATGAAAATTAGCTAGGACCAGTTTCGCATTATAGGTAAGATAGATAGATAATTCACAGTTAACTTTCTCTCCAAAATTATCATCAGGTTCAATTTACATTTCTTATACAGATAGTTTTATTCTTACAATGTAGTATCACATCTGCGTGAGTATTATCCAGTGTTCGAAATTTTATATATTCACATATGCACAAGGCATTTTTAGGGAAACATATTTGGTTATTTATTCTTACAATTTTTTTTCGAATCTCGTGTAGCATTTTTATTCGATTAGTTTTGTGTGTTGAAAGTGCAAGTCCTGTACTGTGATGTCACGCATTGTACCACTGTTCACAGCGCTGTACAACACACAATTTCACAAGATACCTTATTTAGTTTTCAGCTTTACGTTTCCTAATATATTGGTTGAAGGTAATTGCAATAGAAGTATACAGTTATACAGTTTCAGACTTGAGGCGACACATTTTACCAGATAACGTTTCGTAATTGCACCACTTGTATTGTCTAAGTCAACACCACATACAACCGAAGTTTTAGATAGGAAAGTTAGGGTTTAGTCCACAACAAATAAACATTTTTATTCAGAAAAGTGACAAATCGTCAGGCGAAGTCGGAGAAATGCAGACGAAAAGGACTTGTGCGTATGTCAGCAATACTCTCCAATTTCCACGATCCTTGTGAATAATTACACTGGCGTTCAGATGAAGTTGAATGAATCGGCAACTAGGGAAGGCAAGAGAGGCGAGAGCCTCCCAGCTAATTAAATACGGGAGCCGGACGGGAAGCTGACGGCTGGTGGTGGGCTGTGCGCGTGGCAGCCCTAATGGAGTGGCCGTGTCCAGGACAGCCGCAGCTGGCTGTAGTGAGCGACCGGCTCAGGTAGCGTGGCAGGCCGCGCTCATTTATACAGACAGAAGTGACGACGGCGACTGTTAGCCTCGGCGACTCACGACGCCCCGCCTGATCATCGTGACAAAGCAAACGCCCCAACATGCAGCCTAAGATTTAGCATTAACTTATCAGTACCCGCCAGTCATTAGTATCCGCAGTCATTGTCGTTACTGTGTGTGGGTTCGGTGCATACGTCATTACACCGTTAGATGACTCTGACCTTTTCGACTCGTCTCTATTTGAGGATCACGTAGCAGAGTATGTGACCGGTCGTGCTTGTAGCGATGCGCACGTCGTTTTTATAAAAAAAGTACTGATTATTCGTAATTACTGTGAATGATTCGTTCTGGAAATAAAATTGTTCGCTGGGAGGGAAAATGTTTCTACGAGTCGTAGAACTCAACTTTAGTTTTTAGTGGCTGTTTTTACACGTGAACTGCACCCAGGAAGCTACTGTAAGCGCGTTGCTCTGCTACTTCTTTATACGAATTTCTACGAACGTAAGGACACGGAGCAATGACTTCTCACAGGTTTAGTTTCCTCTAAAGCCTATTCAGAGCTCTAAAAGCCAGAGTTTAATTGCTTTTGGAACTGTCAGCAATCAGTCTCGCCATCCTGAAGCCTGTGGATTCATTACTGCACTGAAGAGCCAAAGAAACTGCTAAACCTGCCTAATATCGACTAGGGCCCCCGCGAGCACGCAAAAGTGCCGCAAGCCGACGTGGCGTGGAATTGACTTATGTCTGACGTAGTGCTGCAGGGAACTGACACCATGAATCCTGCAGGGCTGTCCATAAATCCGTAAGAGTACGAAGGATGGAGAACTCTTCTGAACAGCACGTTGCTAGGCATCCCAGATATGCTCAATAATGTTCATACCTGGGGAGTTTGGTGACCACTGGAAGTGTTTAAGCTCAGAAGAGTGTTCCTGGAACCACTCTGTAGCAATTGTGGGCGGCATCGCATTGCCCTGCTGGAATTACCCAAGTGCGTCGGAATCCACAATGGACATGAATGGATGCAGATGATCAGACAGGACGCTTATGTACGTGTCACCTGCCAGAGTCGTATCTGGACGTATCAGGGGTCCCACATCACTCCAATTGCACACGCCCCACACCATTACAGAGCCTCCACCAGCTTGAACAGTCCCCTGCTGCATGCAGGGTCCATGGATTCATGAGGTTGTCTCCATACCCGTACACGTCCATACGCTCGATACAATTTGAAACGAGACTCGTTCGGCCAGGCAACATGTTTCCACTCAACAGTCTAAAGTCGCTGTTGACGGGCCCAGAAGAGGCGGAAAGCTTTGTGTCGTACAGTCATCAAAGGTACACGAGTGGACCTTCGGCTCCGAAAGCCAGTATCGATAATGATCCGTTGAATGTTCCGCATGCTGACACTTGTTGACGGCCCAGCATTGATATCTGCAGCAATTTGTGGAAGGGTTGCACTTCTGTCCCTTTGAACGATTCTCTTCAGTCGTCGTTGGTCCCATTCTTGCAAGATTTTTTTCCGGCCGAGGCGATGTAGGAGATTTGATGACTTACCGGATTCCTGATATTCGCGGTACGCTCGTGAAATGGTCGTACGGGAAAATCTCCACTTCATCGGTACCACGGGGATGCTGTGTACCATCGCTCATGCGCCGACTATAACACCACGTTCAAACTCACTTACGTCTTGATAACTTGCATTGTAGCAGCAGTAACCGATCTCAACTGCGCCAGACACTCATTGTCTTATATAAGCGTTGCCGACCGCATCGCCGTATTCTGCCTGTTCATGTATCTCCGTATTTGAATACGGATGCCTATACTAGTTTCTTTGGCGCTTGAGTGTAGTATCAGTCGTTTTCGATTATTCTCAAGTGTCATTTCCTTTCCACCCCCATGATTACCAAAACGAATGCCATAGGTTTATTATCCAAGAATTACTAGTCCTTATGTTCCAAGTCATATATCTATAAAGTTTTATTCAAGGTACCCCAAGTTAAAAAATAAATAAATAAATAAATAAAAAACTCCTACTTCTACATTTCAATTTCCGTTATCACGCCGACATCCATGGACACTAAGGGTGCCTCACATCGTCAGTACTTTTCTCACAATTAGTATATAAACTAGCTACAATAATTTGAGAGTCCCCTTTTAGTAAGTTACGAAAATGTTAGGTTTCTAAGATTTTGCACTCTTGGCACAAGGGATTATTGAAGCTGAAAATGAGCACGAGTCGACAATGTAAACGCAAACAACTACATTTGGCGAGAGAGTGCAAATGCCCATTAAAATTATGTCACCATGATAAAGATGCTATTCTCTTCGGCATGTTAATTAATTGTTCGCACTTTCCTTGCTGATTGTAGAGACACTTGAATGATACGAAACACTTTACTTCATTTTGACAGACTTAGTGTAAATTCTAGTAACGTTTCCTCCCTTTCATGTGTACTGTTTGCGCATTTCAATGTGCTTTAGCGTAAGTATGCGGCAGTTTTTGGAGGATGCCTTGGGTTGGATTGCAAAGAGAGTAATAACCTGAACAACGCGTTCATAGAAGGAACAAAATTGTCAATGTATGTTAAAGCAGAAATAAACCTTGTTGATTCAACATAAACTAAGGCACTTCATTTTGTGTGACTATCATTCTCGTACGTTTGAACTATTAACGGAAAGGACATATACACTTTTAAAATTGTTGTGATAAACTACCGAAACAGTTACAACAACGAACCACGAGTAGAGCTCACATAACAGTAGACACAGAAAGCTGATTAAAACACGAAGTTGACAGCGGCAAGATTTTTGGCGAAAGTGACGGACGTGGTTTATTTGTCACTGAAGACAAACTCAAAAGCAGACACAGAAACTGAAGGTCCATGGAAATTACTTGGGGCAACCCTCAATATCAGGGGTGGAAATAAACTTCTAACTGGGTCCTTGTGCTGGTCACCCGACTCAGCCCCAGATGCAAAAGGAAACTTTAGAGATATTTGACAGTATGTTAAGTTACCCACTTATACTGTCATCACACTTAACATACAACTATCAACTGGGAAAATTAGAGCTTGTAAATAGTTATCCTCACAAGACGTCCTGCGAAACATTACTGAATGCCTTCTCTGAAAACTACCTAGAACGAACAGTTCGGAAGTCCATTCATTATGGAAATATATTACATGTAATGGCAACATATACCAGGTGATCAAAAAGTCAGTACAAATTTGAAAACTTAATAAACCACGGAATAATGTAGATAGAGAGGTAAAAATTGACGCACATGCTTGGAATGACATGGGGTTTTATTAGATCAAAGAGAAAAAAAAAAGAGTATTGCTAGACGCGTGAAAGATCTCTTGCGCGCGTCGTTTGGTGATGATCGTGTGCTCAGCCGCCACTTTCGTCATGCTTGGCCTCCCAGGTCCTCAGACCTCAGTCCGTGCGATTATTGGCTTTGGGGTTACCTGAAGTTGCAAGTGTATCGTGATCGACCGACATCTCTAGGAATGCTGAAAGACAACATCCGACCCCAATGCCTCACCGTAACTCCAGACATGCTTTACAGTGCTGTTCACAACATTATTCCTCGACTACAACTATTGTTGAGGAATGATGGTGGAAATATTAAGCATTTACTGTAAAGAACATCACCTTTGCTTTGTCTTACTTTGTTATGCTAATTATTGCTATTCGATCAGATGAAGGGCCATCTGTCGGACATTTTCTAACTTTGTATTTTTTTTGGTTCTAATAAAACCGCATGTCATTCCAAGCATGTGTGTTAATTTGTACCTCTCTATCTACATTATTGCGTGATTTATTCAGTTTACAATTTCTACTGACTTTTTGATTACCCGGTATATGTGATCTCACTGTGGTTGTCCACCTTGGAAACACTGTCAGTGAATTTTAGCAACAATGATTACCGAAGTGCAAAGTGCAAACGAAACAAGTACAAGGATTCATGTGTTCAACAAACTAGATAAAGGGACATTGGTGTCGTGTCTCAAGCAGGGATTCGAAACATTAAGAACTGTATCTCAGGTTTAGAAGAATAGTTGGCCATGCACTTGATGGATATGTACCTAGTAGATTAGTTCATGGATGGGAAGGAGCCTTCATGCTACACACCTATACACATATTGTAAAGATACTTCTAAAGAAGGAGAGGCTACTGCATAATCGGTGAAAAAAGAAGCATAGTGCTATAAATAGTTTCTGAGTGAAAGAAGTTTGGCTGTAAGGAGTGCAATGCGTGAACCCTTCAACCAATACCGTATCAGAATATTATCGAAAGATCTATGGCAAAACCCAAAGAAATTCTTATCATTTGTAAAGGTTGTTAGTGGTACCAAAGTTAAGTTTTCACACACTCAAGGGAGAGGCTGAAAGTGAAATTGAGGGTCTCAAAACAAAAGCACAAATGATCAACTCCGGTTTCAAATATTCATTTACAAAGGAAAATCCAGGAATATTTCCCCAGTTTAACTCTTGGGACATCACAAAGATGAGTGATATAGATGTTACAGCCAGTGGTGTTGAGAAACACCTAAAATCTGTAAATTTGAACATATTTCTAGGACCCGATGGAATACCTATTGGATACTGTAATGAATTTGCGGTAGTCTCAGATATTTTCTATTGGATTAAGCTCGGGTGATTTAGCGCACCAACTGGGAAGAGACTGTGCGCCTGAGCGTTCGTCATGCAAGGAACGGAGTCGTGCAGGCCAGTAGACACGGTTGTTGTTATCTTGGAAAACCAAAATGTCTACAACGCACTCATCAAGAAGACGTAAAAGGAAGAGCAATAGTTGGCGAGTAAAATGTTGAAGTAAAAATCCTGGTACACGTTCACGGTAATGTGAAAGAGAAGGCTCAGGTCACGGTAAGAAAGACACCCGCAAAACACGTCGAAATACTTCCGGCCTGAAGTACATCCTGCATGCAGTGTGAGCTCAGGGTCTCATTAACACGTCGGTTCACTCGTCGCCTTACATCATTTGACAAAACAGAGGCTCGGCGCACCACATTAGATGTGTACCGTCAACCACTGTCCAGTTTTTGTATTGTCTGCCCCACTGCAGGCATGCAGTTTATGTAGCGCTGCGAGAAATAACCTTTCGCGCAGTACTCTACTCCAGATGTCCATTCCATGGAGTCTCCTTTGTAATGTTAGCTCGGATACTGAACAGCATGAACCTACACACACCGACAGCAGAATTTACTGTCCGGTTTGAAACCGATTCAAGTACAAGGCGTATCACTGATTTCCGGTCCCTGACGATTAGGCTCTTTTTTCTGCCACTGTCCGTACCGTTACTTGGCTGCTAGTGGTACACCATTTCTGGCAGATATGTTGGATAGTCCGCGTCGATACACCAACAACCTGAGCAACTTTATTCAGGCTGTGGCTATGAACACAGCTACACATGATAGCTTCTTTCTGACATTCTGTGACGTCCTCACTTCGAACCATCTCACTGTGCTGCTTCTATACAGCCGTCTGGCACGTACACACTACTTCACTGTCACAGCTTACGTCAGCAGTGGAGGGTCACATGGCCGCCTGGCCCCGGTTCTACACCGTCCACAGCGATTCAATGTTCTCTTTGAAAGGGGGAAGGGGACTAATACACCGCTTGTGAAAAGGCTAAGCACCCAGAGGGGAGGAAGAAACGAAATGAAACTTCACTCATTGAGAGGACATGCGATGTTATTTCAGTAATTACAAAAGCCGGACAGCTTTACAAATAACTTGGCTGCACGAATCCACTTATCAGTATGACGCTGCACTCCTTCTGGTTTGGATGCTCGCACTGATTTATTTAGGAATGGAGTCATAAAGCCACTGTATACTCTACTGAGGCGAGTTGGCCCAAAACTGGGGTAACTGGTCATTGGTACCCACGATAATGGCATTGTCACAGCGTTGACGTCCGGGCTGGTCCCACACATGTTCTATTGTGGGCGGATCTGGGGGATCTTACTGGCCACGTGAGTGCCTGAACACCACGCAGACCGTTAATAGATACATGTTCCGTGTGTGAACGAGCACTGTCCCGTTGCAAAATGGCTCAACGGTAACGTCGCATGGCGGGTGAGACATGAGGATGCAAGGTGTCTGTGAAGTACCATTGTGGCAACACAGTTCCCTGAAGCACTGCCAGCCATCACCTGAAGTCATACTCGATGGCTGCGTACACCATGATGCCAGGAGCAACGTCGCCGCGGCTCTCCATCACATTGGAAGAATGGTACCTCTCTTAAGGTCGCCTCAATGTACGACGACGGTGGTCATCCGACGTAAGTGCAGAACCATGATTAATCGCTGAACGCTGTAACGCCGTTCGTCAGGAGCCCATGCTTCCCAGTCACGGCAGTACTCCAAACAAATCTTTTTTTGTGGTGTTAAATGCCAGCCTAGCTTATACTAGTCTCTGGTCAATACAGAATGTCCCCATTATTTGCTCGCGGATGGCAGGAACAAGCGAGAATGTGTTACAATGGTGCAAAATACGCTGATCCTCGCTGTAGTGGTCAGACGTGTACGATTGGAACCTTGACGATGAGTATGCCTGCCCTCACATTCCGTTACAGTCCAACATTTGTCCACTGTCACACATGAATGCCCCACAAATCCAGCTGCTACGCAATTCGACCAGCAACTGGATACCCACAATGAGACCCCTTTCAAGCGCTGTAAGGTGCTGATAACGCTGTCTCACACACGTACGCAGCATCTCTGTGTCCTTCAGTGACCACTCGATATCTGACGCTATTCTACATCTAGATCTACGTAAATACTCCGCAAGCCACCGTATGGTGCGTAGCGGAGGCTACCCTGTGTCACCACTTGTCATTTCCTTCCTGTTCCACTGGCAAATACCGAGGGACGGGTTGGGTTGTTTGGGGTAAGAGAGCAAACAGCGAGGTCATCGGTCTCATCGGATCAGGGAAGGAAGTCGGCCGTGCCCTTTCAAAGGAACCATCCCGGCATTTGCCTCTAGCGATTTAGGGAAATCACGGAAAACCTAAATCAGGATGGCCGGACGCGGGATTGAACCGTCGTCCTCCCGAAAGCGAGTCCAGTGTATTAACCACTGCGCCATCTCGTTAATACCGAGGGAAAGAGTCGTAATTTATCGTATCGTATCTCCGTGGTCCTTACGCGGAATGTATCTTGGCGGCATTAGAATGGTTCGCCAATCAGCTTCAAATGCCGGTTCTCTAAATTTTCTCAAAAGTGTTTATCGAAAAGTATGTCACCTTCGCTCCAGGAATTCTTTTTTGAGTTCACGAAGTATCTCCGTAACACCTACATGTTGTTCGAACCTACCGGTAACAAATCTAGCAGCCCGCCTCTGAATTGCTGCGATGTCTTCCTTCAATTCAGTCTGGTGCAGATCCCAAACATCTGTTACCCAAGCATGGGTCTTACTAGCGTCCTATATGCGGTCTCCTATACAGGTGAACCCCTCTTTCCTAAAAGTCTCCCAATAAACCGAAGACGACCATTCGCCTTCCCTACCACAGTTCTCGCATGCTCATTCCACCTCAAGACGCTTTGCAGTCTTACGCCCAGATATTTAAACGACTTGAGTGTGTGAAGCAGGACACTAGTAATAATGTGCACGAACATTACAGGTTCGTTCTTCCTACTCATAGCCGTTAACTTACATTTTTCCACGTTTGTGGCTAACTACCATTCGCGAGCCTTATGTACCCTACCAGGCCTCGTAACAACACTAATGCGTTCTAGTGGCCGTCCTGCCTGTCACTGAACATTGCAATTCTAACCATTTATACGCCCTGGGCTGGTGTATACGTGCAGATACTTACGTGGAGCCGGCCGCGGTGGCCGAGCGATTCTAAGTGCTTCAGTCCGGAACCGCTCGACTGCTATGGTCGCAGGTTTGAATCCTGCCTCGGGCATGGATGTGTGTGATCTACTCCAGATGCCGGCCGTGGTGGCCGAGCAGTTCTAGGGGCTTCAGTCCAGAACCGCGCAACTGCTACGGTCGCAGGTTCCAACCCTGCCTCGGACATGGATGTATGTGATGTCCTTTGGTTAGTTAGGTTGAAGTAGTTCTAAGTTCTAGGGGACAGATGACCTCAGATGTTAAGTCCCATAGTCCCATAGTTTCAGAGCCATCTGAACCATTTGAAATTACGTGGACATTCGGCCTTGTATACTGATCCTTCACTTTTTTTTATCAGGCTGTGTATTTTAGCCGGTATGACTACTAATGCTATTACTACTACTACTACTACTACTACTCCTAACAGCGCCACAAAAAAAAAAAAAATATATATGTATGTCAAATCTTATGGGACTAAGCTTACACACTACTTAACCTAAATTATCCTAAGGGCAAACACACACACCCATGCCCGAGGGAGGACTCGAATCTCCGCCGGTATCAGCAGCACAGTCCATGACTGCAGCGCTGTAGGCCGCTCGGCTAATCCCGCGCGGTAAACAGAGCCACAACCACAGCCATCACACTGGACACAGTAGATTCTCTCCACGGGAGTACTTGGGTTCAAGCAGCTATAGTGAACGACACGAAACACTACGCAACACTAATTAAATGTTGCGTTAAATGCGGCTCGAGAGAAATCGAAGTGTTGCGAAAGAGTGGTGCGCAGTGAGGAGCGTATTAGCGCTCGTTCCACCTTGGCGACGTGGCGGCCGCCCTCGTCGGATGCTGCGCTGGTGGCGACCACTCAGCAGAGATGGGAATCAGCTGTCGATCACCCCGGCCGCGGCCGGTTAGACCTGTTCCTCGTGGTCGCTGGCTGGGAGCGCGCCGCGGTCGCCCCGCGCGTCACGACAAAACTTCTCAATTAACTCCAAACAGGCGCTCCTTTTCATTACACACCAAACAGTAGCCACTCTTCCTTCCCTAAACCTCTACCAAAACTCTTAAGTGAAATCCGTAAGAGACTGACCTTTGGTTCTGTCACAGGGCCGTAATTTGGTTTTTCGTTCAGTCTGTGAACTTTATCTAATGAAATCATAAACGTACTGCATCTTCTGAATCATCGCCGATATTTTGGGGCACGACAGACTTCCAACCTCCTTCGTGACTTTACATTTATGAGTCTCCTTTCATGTTGACGGTCCTGCGAGGTTCTATGACGGGGGTTCAAAAAGTAAGTATTACTTTACTATGGTAGTCCCTCTAACTTTTATTGAATGCTTCACTTCAAAGAGACGCAAACACATGGCAATACTTTTAAACGTGGTGGGCAAGTCTCTGTTAACAACTGTCGGACCAATCTACTAATCGTTCAGTTCCTCCACTGTAGAAATCAGCTCCTTAGTCACGGTGCTATTCGATAACCACTGTGGCATTGTCCTCCTCGTTTGAAAATATGTTTGCTCCTCGGATGTTGTTTCAGCACGCCGAAAAGATGGTAATTGTATCGTGGAAGAGCTGGGCTTCCCAATCAATATCACACTCGTCTGTTCTGCCTTTATCAAATTGTTGTCGCAATTTCACAACGGCTGGACACCACATTTCATGTGGTTCATGTGCCGCCAGAATTTCACGGTGAATCTTTGCGCAATGTAGACGTTTTGCGAACAACCATTGTACTGTGCTGCTTGTATCAGCTTTGCAGTACATTTCCAGTTGCCGCGCCATTTCCCTCGCACACTGTGATGCATCTCTCAAACGTAGTACAGCAGAACTGCGTAGGAGTCCCGGAACATGCACTCTCTTCTGACAATACACCACTCTCGTTGGAAACTGGTGTTAGTAATAGACACATGTGTAACTTTCTGAAGTACTCATGTATTGTATTGTATGTTAACACTGGGGACGTAGAAACGACGGAGAGGCTCCGTCCCCTCCGCAGCCGCAGTGGTCCACAACCCCACGACGACTACCGCAGTCCACTTCACTCCTCCGCCGCCCCACACCCAACCCAGGGTTATTGTGCGGTTCGCCCCCCTCCCCCCCGCCCCCCAGTGAGCGTCTCACACCAGACGAGAGTAACCCCTATGTTTGCGAGGTAGAGTAATGGTGGTATATGTGTACGTGGAGAACTTGTTTGGGCAGCAATCGCCGACATAGTGTAGCCGAAACGGAATAAGGGGAACCAGCCCGCATTCGCCAAGGCAGATGGAAAACCGCCTAAAAACCATGCACAGACTGGCTGGCTCACCTGACCTCGACACAAGTCCGCCGGGCGGATTCGTGCCGGGGACCAGGCGCTCCTTCCCACTCCGGAAAAAGTACTCATGTACTGACAACTATGAATGACCGCGTGCGTTTATTTCCTAGATGACAGAGCACAGCGCAAAATGAAAACTGCAGTAACTGTGTACGTCTGCTTCCTGAAAATTCTCCGTAACATGCGTCTGACGGGAGTTACGTTTTCATTTCTTTATTTCAAGTAGACAGAAAAAAGGCATCGTCATATTGGCTTCGAAGACATGCTTGAAAAAAGAATAACCGGACAGTGATAATCTCAATACCCATAGCATCAGACATGAAAAGAAGCAAAAAATGAAATGCCCAACTTCACGTGCTGCATTAAGACGGGTTGTGAACACGCGAAGTTTCTCGCCGAATCGGCCTACACCAAGCGATGTCATCGAACATTTAACCGCTATCGTGACACAAAAAAAAAAAAAAAAAAAAACACTGAAAAAATGCCCCGTATTGGTCGACCGCTGTCACCGTCGCCAACTGATGGCCGCTGCCTACAAATAATGAGCGAAGACACAAGCAGAATAATGGAACAAAGGCAACTGACAGGCATGTCTAGACTCACAGTACCCAACCGCCTCTTCTTGGCCTCCAAGTGTCTGCTATGAACAGTAGTAAAAAATACACAGCACTGTGGTGAGCGTAAAATGTAGGAACAGCAGCACGTGGAATCGAGCCTGATCCATTGCCTCGGGCTCTCTTCGCTGACTACTTCTAAACTCGTCTGACAACTGATGATCGGCGAAACTTACAATAAGATTTCTCACATATGGAGGAAGAAAGTATACTGAAGTGACAAAAGTCATGGGATACCTGCAAATATCGAGTATGACCTCCTTTAGCTAGGCGTAGTGAAGCAACTCGGCGTGGAATGGACTCAACAACACGCTGGAAGACTCCTGCAAAAATATTGAGCCATGCTGCTTGGAATTTGGAAATTTGTGGTAAGTTCCTATGGGACCAAAACACTGAGGTCATCGGTTCCTAAGCTTACACACCACTTAATATATCTTAATATAACTTACGCTAAGGATAACCACACACCCATGCCTGAAAGAGGACTCGAACCTCCGATGAGGGAAGCCGCGCGAACCGTGGCAAGCGCCCAAGACCGCGCGGCTACACGGCGCGGCCACGCTGCTTCTATAGGCTCCATAATTGCGAAAGTGTTGCCTGTGCAGGATGTTGTGCACGAACTGGCCTCTCGATTATGTCCCATAAATGTTCGATGGGATTCGTGCTGGGCGATCTGGCTGGCCAAATTCTCCAGAATTTTCTTCAAACCAGTCGTGAACAATTGTCGTCCAGAACCGCTCCGCCACCGCGGCCGGCTGCAGCCAGCGGTAGATTTGATCCCATACACGTGCAAAAGCGTGGACTTTCGAAAAGACTGATTTTATTTTGGTTATTATTTTGTTCTTACTTCGTAGCAAAATTGTTTTTTAGTTTCATAAGTCTTATTCTTTCGATCTCGCTTCCCTTGAATCTAAACACATCCCCTTTCGCAGGTAAGTAGTGGTGCAAATTTTTTTTTCGATCGGTCTACAAAATCTACTCACTCTGCAACTGCAGATAAAAATCAGTAGAAAGATGTGAAAATTGCAAGCTTTCAGAAGCAGGGATTCCTTATGCCGACAGAAGAGAAGAAATAGCGGGACGTAGAGACACTTGTAATTCAGAAGAGAATTCTGGGGCAGGGTGAAACAGAAAAACAGGTCGGTGATTCCTGAAAACAATCAACACCATGCACTTAACAGTTGTGCAACGGTTGTTCAGGCTTTCGTATTGGTACGACGACCAAAAAGTCGCCAATAAGAATGAAGTATCATAGACAGAGGACTCCAGCGACTTACAGCACATGATAGCCTTGATCTCTGCACATGTTTAAGACATGTGCAATCAGCAGTGGCGGCTGCTATGTAAGAGCACAAGAGCATGTGAACACCCTAACTTTTAACACCTTGCGAATTTTTTTTTTTTATGCTGTTAAACAAAACATAGATGCTGCAATCTGAGAGACGCGGTACTTACAGGGTGATCAAAAAGTCAGTATAAATTTGAAAACTTAATAAACCACGGAATAATGTAGATAGAGAGGTAAAAATTTACATACATGCTTGGAAGCACATGGGGTTTTATTAGAATAAAAAAAACACACACACACAAAGTTCACAAAATGTCCGACAGATGGCGCTGGACAGCAAAACGGCTACCGTGACGGGTGAGAGGTACGCCGATATGTTACAGAATCGCATCATTCCCAGCCTGGCTGATAAACACCTGCTGGAACGTACGATGTTTATGCAGGATGCAGCTCATCCCCAGATTGCTAGACGCGTGGAAGATCTCTTGCGCGCGTCGCTTGATGATAATCGTGTGCTCAGCCGCCACTTTCGTCATGATTGGCCTCCCAGGTCTCAGTCCGTGCGATTATTGGCTTTGGGGTTACCTGAAGTCGCAAGTGTATCGTGATCGACCGACATCTCTAGGGATGCTGAAAGACAACATCCGACGCCAATGCCTCACTATAACTCTGGACGTGCTTTACAGTGCTGTTCACAACATTATTCCTCGACTACAGCTGTTGTTGAGGAATGATGGTAGACATATTGAGCATTTCCTGTAAAGAACATCAACTTTGCTTTGTCTCACTTTGTTATGCTAATTATTGCTATTCTGATCAGACGAAGCGCCATCTGTCGGACATTTTTTGAACTTTTGTATTTTTTGGTTCTAATAAAACTCCATGTCATTCCAAGCATATGTGTCAATTTGTACCTCTCTATCTACATTATTCCGTGATTTATTCAGTTTTCAAATTTATACTGACTTTTTGATCACCCGGTAAATCTACCGCGCTACTGTTCCTCTGCTCTCTGTGAAACTTGGCATCAGTGTCGCGAGTACACGTTCAATTGTGACGTTTTAAAGAACTTTTGCGCATGCGCAACTCGCGTGACGTAATTGCCTTATGTGTCAAATATATGCACAAGTGCACGGTTCACGATGTGCACAGCTAGCCCTCGCTATTCAAGAAGAAGTTTACGTCAGTGCCACGAGTTGGTAGCACGCTGCGGCACACTTTTATCCCCGTTCGCTCGGCGTAAATCCTGATAGATGATAGCAAGCTCCGCAGTTATGCTAACTCACTCACCATATTTTGTAGTAAAATTAGGTTGGATGTCAGAATGGGTTAAAGCAGTGCAGACAGTAAACCTGTTTTGTCTGTTACTCAGTGAGTTATAGAACATTTGTGAGATTGTAGCATTTATTCATGCTTCGGAAATGTGTTCATCTTATTGTGAGTTAGGTTTATCTGTGCTGTAGGCCCACAATGTATATATGAAAATTCATGAAAAGCTGTATCACTGGATTCTCTGATACTCATTGGAATGTAGGATCGACGACAGTGTGCTTAAAGCCATTATAGATCTCAGCGCCTCATCTGTATTCTAGTCAAGTGACCACATTGGTAGACTTTACAGCTTGAGTTTAATCATTTCCACAAACGGCACTTTGAGTGTGGAGTTGGTTGTTAACTGTGCGGGTATCGGCTTTCGTGTGCAGTGTAGACATGAACTACGTTGAGCTCAGTCAGTAGACTACTTGCCCCGCGAAAGGCAAAGGTCCCGAGTTCGAGTCTCAGTCCGGCACACAAGTTTAATCTGCCAGGGAGTTTAATATCAGCGTACATTCCGCTGCAGAGTGAATAACTCATTCTAGAAACAAAAAAGTAAATTAGCAGGAAAAGTTAGCCGCAAAGTAACTAGGGCCTCCAAGGAGAGATTATTTGGTTGAGAGAGTGACGAAATCAAATAAGCGTGACTATAACCGAATATTTAAGAAGGAAATGTGCAGTAAGCACAAGTTGTTGTATGGATGTAGCGTAACAATATCTGATTTTGAGCCCGGAAACAAATGCATGAACTAAAACACCTGTTAGTGATCTTGTACATTTGTCAGAAATAATGGACAAGCACGAAAACTCCCATTTACACAAAAATGCGAAATGGAGAGTTGCGAAAGCTTACACATTATTTCGTTTTTGACAAACTGTACTTGGTTAGGTACAAAACAACAAAATTCCACAAATTAATTGTTCCTTTTGTCGGATGAGTTATGCATCTTCATCTTATTATTATTATTATTATTATTATTACTGTTGTTATTATTATTGGCAGTGGCTGTAGTCGTATCAACTTGTTGATAAGCGTAACTGTTCACGGCAGATGCTATTAATTTCACACTCTGAGAGTTACCTGAATCTAAAAATTTGTGAACACCCAGAATGTACACTCACGTGCCGCCAATGGCAATCAGGGTTCATACCCTCAAGATCTTTTCTGTAGAACTTAGCAAATGTGAACTCAATCTAAATATAAACCTGATCCTCACCGTCCTCCCGGCTCCAGTTTACGGTTAATTTCACCTGTTCTGCTCTTTCATCGTTTCCTTTCGTTGTGTTTCCTTCCAGGATGAACTGGACTGTTAATCGCGATTATTATTATTATTATTATTATTACGATAACGATGATGATAACATCAGAGGAAGATTTAATGTTGCATGACAGCTGTAAATTTGGAAGAGAAGTTTTTACGCGGCGCTTGTCAAGAGCCTCGTAGAGCTGCCGCACAAGGGTTTCATAAAGTGACGAGTTTGTCGGCAGTCGCGGCTCTTTTACGAGCTGCTGGGTGTGGTGTGGTGTGGTGTGGGGGTGGCGACCGCCTGCTGGCCGCGGCTCGGCTGTGACCTTTCACTCGCAGAACCGCGGCGGGACCCGTCTCCGTTCGCGGCGAGCGTTAGGCAACTTCTCAGCCTCTGCACAGACCGCTCATCGCCGCACAAAGCAGCCTGACTCAGCGAGACGCGTGGGTGGTACGGGCATCCGCAGAAGCCTACAACCTATGCGCGCGTCTCATTTGCTAAAAGAACGGGAAGACTAAGATTTAACTTTCGAGAGACAACAAAGTTATTAGAGACGGAGCACAAACTCTTATTAGGGAACAGTGGACAAATCAGCCTTCTCATTTTTAATTTTGGTTTAGGGTAACGACAGGTAAAAGTTACAGTCGGCAACTGAACCCCGTTCCTGCCTAATACGACTCCTCTCTTACCACAGTGTCGATCTGGAAGGTCTCTGCTTCGTCACCGCTTTGGCTTCCCCGATTTTAACGTGCTTAGGTGTTGATATGCCTCGCAAGGAGATCACCAGGATAATTAACTAACAGTTTGAATTTACTTTCAGCCAGTTACCCAGCGGGAGCACGGAGATTAACTGCGAACAGATTCTTTTATGTCGACATCTTCGATGCATTAAGCCCCTCTGCCTCTCCATATTCAAATATAGTGTGATGTTACTAAACGGGGGAAAGCTGCAAAGTGAGAGGGTAAGGAGCGGGAAAGGTCATGTCGATGTTCGCCCATCGTCGGAAATGCGTTGCAAGGTAGATACACAGACTTGAAGGCAGAGAAGAACGATCTTTGATGGGTTAGGTTACAATGATTGAAAGTACACATGACAACACAGCAAGAAAGTAGGGAAGTCCCGTTCGCACTGGTTTTTGGACCCATACTGAAGAGGGCTGGTGAGCTGGAGTACCACCACGTAGCAGCCACATTACTCCTCGTACCACGAAACGCAACGCACAACTTCCAACAGGGGAATCATTGTCACCAGCAGGGAGTGCAGACGTGTCTCGCCTGTGGAGCACTGTGGAAGGATAACGAGGCAGTCGCTCAAAGCCCTGTCAACGCATTCACACTGATCCGGTGCTGATGGTTTGCTGCCACCATACCGTGCGGATTCTTGACAGCCGACAGGATGATGATGTGTAGGTTGACGACACCGTCCAACCCCCCACCTCCCCCACTCTTTAAGGCAGCCTCACCTGTGAAGAGGATGGATGAGAGAAATACCAGCATGGTGGTGGCCTGTGTTACGAAGCAGCGACAAAAGCGTCATCGAGGAGGCAAGTCCGTAGGTAATAAGGCTTGCACGCGTTATTAAGTCATACTGATAATAGCAGTTGTAGTGGAGAATGTTCCACGCGTCTTCCGGCTTACTTGCCTGGTGCTGATACCCGACTCGCTGACAGAGATCTTATATCTCCACATGCAAATGACTGTACATCTCTTGGAACGCATTTCCAGTCGCATCTCCAAATGACCTTTTTCTGCTCCTTGTCCTCTGGATTCCTGTAGTTTATGTAGCAAAATCATTGAGTACTCCGCAAGTAGCACCTTTTGAGATTACACTACGATGTGGTTATCCACATGCTGTCCCTGTCAAGAATACATACTGTTTCATTCTACTGCGTTTTTATCATTTCACTGAAACCCTATGTTTGTAATTCGATGACGAATAAGTGAAGACCGCACGACAATATGCCAATTTCCATTTTGAGAAAGTTAACTCTGCAAGTACTTCATGTACCAACACACACACACACACACACACACACACACACACACACACACACACACACACACAGATGGAGCAAAAAAATAATAAACGCCTGTTAAAAGCGTGTTGGTCCATCTTTGGACCGCAATACAGCTGCGATTCTGCATAGTATGGATTCGACAAGCACTTGGTAGGTTTCTTGAGGTATGTGCATCAGACGTCTACCCACATGTCACGCAATTCGCGAAAGTTAGCTACAATAAGTCCTAATTCGTCTCAGCTCCAATTATATACTTTGCTTACTACTTGACGTGCTCGCAACCCTACCACGCGGTATTCAGTCTCGCGATGTTCAGTCGTCATAATGTTGTTCCCTACACCATTGTATGTTGTCTGAAGCAAATGATTAGCTATTGCCAAATAATACCCCATTTGTGGATCTTATGAATCTGCTAGTCCTAAATGTCTTGTTCGGTTTTACTTGTTTAGTCATTTGCGCATCTCTAATGTTTAGATTTGCAATTCTTCAAACATACGCTCCGCACAAATGGAGAGTTTTATATATAAATGACTTTTACGGTTCGTAGAAAAATCACATCGTCAAGACCTGTGATCGTTTGTGCTGCCCTTCTCTGTATACGTTCAATATTTCCTGTTAGTCCTACCTGGTATGGATCCTACACGCTCGAGCAATATTCTAGTATGGATCGCAACAGTGATTTGTAAGCAATTTTCTTTGCAGATTGTTTGCATTTACGCAGTCCTCTACCAATAAGCAGAAGTATGCCACCTGCTTTACCCACGAATGAGCCTTCGTGATCATTCAATTCACGTCCATATTAACTTTCACATCCAGGTACTTGTAAGAGTTGATCGATTCCAGCTGTGACTCGTTGATATTATAGTCACAAAATACTACGTTTATTCGTGTTGTGAAGTGCACAACTTTTGCTTTTACATATGCGTAAACATAACTTTGCTGACCGAACCTAGAAGTTGAAGAAAAACAGAAACACATCTTGACAGGACTGTAAATACACAGGAATCGATGCTCCTTCATGGGTTTACACTGTGTATCATCACAGTTCGCTAGTGACTGAGCAACATACGTTGCATTCCCTACCTATGGAATATGTTTCACTCAAATATTTCTCTCCTATAGTGTTCTTCCGCAGCCTCCCTTTTATTAAGCACCACTTTTCTTTCTGTCATCTTTTTTCAGCCGATAAGAATTAAGAAACAAATAATGCTGAAATTACATACGTTATATTTGCGGCAAAGTACAGTTTTGTTTTTAAAGTAATTACTCTTATGCCTAGTCTGCATCGGTCCTCTAGTTCTTTCTAGTTTCTTCCTGTGTTTTCGTGTCTGCACGAGTATTTTAGGCAGCACCATCAATAATGCATCTCTTTTATGCTACTCACCACCACAGTTTGCAGATTTAGTGATGTTTTCTGCCCGCATCTACTGTTTTGAGAAACAAAGGTGTGGAAGATTTCATTTTTAAGGATAATCAGAATTCAAATCCTCCTTGTTACTGTACTATCTCAACACCCTTGTATAACGAACTATACCAACGTTGCGCACAGTGATAATTAAAAGTTACAAAAGACGCTAAATAAGTATTTGTACTTAGAATTTTCTAGTCAGTACGCCTTAAAAAATTAAAAATTAAAGGTAGGCCTACGTAAATTTCCTCAGTGAGATATTTTGTTATTAATCATTTGAAATAACATTTTCTACCGTAACATAGCGATACTTTCATTCTCATAACCTTCCTCGCTCAATACAACCTGATCGCGTTTATTCTTTACTCATAATTTTTCACTTTTTATGTCTACCACGAACCAGGGATCATGGTAGGGTGGCATGTGTGCTTCAACGATACAGACAGCCGTACCATAGGTGATCCACAATATAGGGCATCGGTGGAAAGGCTACACTCATTTCTGAAAAGGCGTGGTAGCGATTGTTTTGAAAGGCGTGGTAGCGATTATATTTTTAATTTCTGAAGGATCTTCAGTCTGGATGACTGATCTGGCCTTTGTTGGCTAACAACACGAACAACTTGTAGAAAAACCAGACTGCAGTTTTAAGAATCAAAGCATATGACACGCAGATACTGAGACGGAAGTCAGATTGGGTTGAGCTCTGTTCCCATGTTACTCAATCTGTACGTCGAATAATTAAAACCAAGGGAACGTCTAGAAAGGGAATTAAAAATTAAGGAGAAGAAATAAAATCCTTCAGATTTGTCAATGACGGTGTAATTCTCTCAAGAGAAGGCGATGCACTGGGAAGAGCAGTCGAATGGAATGGATAGTTCTTGAAAAGAGGCAACAAAATTAACGCCAACTATAATGAAATCAGGGTAATAGAATGTATTTGAATTAAATCAGGCGATGCTGAAGGAATTAGATTAGAAAATGGGTCACTAAAAGTACTAGGCGAGTTTTGTTATTTGAGCAGCAAAATAAGTGACGATAGCCGCAATAGACAGGCTATAAAACACAAACTGTTATAGTACGAAAAGCATTTTTAAAAAGCTGAAATTTGTGAACATTTAATATAAATTTAAGTTTAGGAAGTCTTTTTTGTGAAATTATTTGCTCGGCGTAGAGCGGTATAAGGAAGAGTGATCCGGATGATAAACTCTGCAGACAATAAGAGAAGAGAAGAGAAGCTATCGAAATGTGGGGTTAGAGAGGAATACTGAAGATTCAATGGATAGGTCGGATAACTAATGAAGAGGTAGTGTGCAGCCCATAATGAAGATGTGTATTGCATGCCTAGAGAAGAGAAAAGCTTTGCGAATCAACTAGAGTAAAAGAAGGGAAATGTTGATAGTACTCATCCTAAGGGACTAAGGAGTCGCCAGTTTTATAATAGGGAGGGGGGGGGGGGGGGGGAGTGACGGTAGGCAGGGGCAGCAGATGTATACAAAATGTAAAAGGAGACCGAAGCCTGACTACATGCGGTAAGCATGTTCAAGATTGCTGTAGTTAAGCAGAAAAGAAAATGCTTCACAAGATAGCAAGATATGGAGAGGTGCATCAAACCTGTCTTCGCACAGAAGAGCACAACAAGAATATGTATACTGAACAAGGTAGGCTGTAGATTTTGATAAGAACACGCCGTAGTTTATCTAAACGTCTGAAGATGAAGAAAGACCGCTGAGTTGGGCCATTCTCTCTCCTCCTCCTCCTCTCTATCTCTCTCTCTCTCTCTCTCTCTCTCTCTCTCTCTCTCTCTCTCTCTCTCTCTCTCTCTCTATCTCTCTCTGACCACCTACGTACTCCACTGCCGTTCGTGCTGTTTTGTTCAGAACGAATCACACCATGGGAGAAAGGGTGTTCCACAGTGAACCTGGATGGTGAAAGGTGCGTTTGTTTGAAAGTGAAGTGAACCTAGCTAGGCGCAGCAGCGAAAGTTTATGAACGTGAGGACTTTTACTTTGAATGCGCAGGCAACTAGTTCGACCCCCAGTCGTCCTGTGCTGGAGGAAACATGGTTCCGATCGGCCTTCTCTGAAATGCAGGCATAAATGTTTGGCAAAAAATAAGTAAGTAGGAGGAAGAAAAGATATCGCATTTATTACTGTGTATGAAAACACGTGTATATCACTGGCGTGGATACCAGGAATCGCCGGACGAAACTGACAAAGGAAAAACAGAGCTTAGTGGTGAAAACTTGGAGCTCGTCATGTCGTTTAAATGTTTAGGGTTAATACTAACAAGCCGTATAAATGGGTTGGACATTCATAAACTGTAAGCGAGGAGGCGAATTGAAGAGTTATATTTGTTGGAAGGGCTTTGGGAACGCGTCACGCATCTGCATAGGAAACAGCACACAGTATGATGTCCCGTCATTTGGAGACTTCGTGAAACATTACAGTAGACATCGAACAGACTCACAGACGCCGTGATAGACTAGTGACAGGTTGGTAAAACCAATATGACAGTATAACAGAGACCCTCAGGGAACTTAAATGGTAATCTGTGGAAGAAAGGTAGCCTGTCCGATAAATATAGAGAAGTAGTATTTGAGGAAGAATGACAGTTTTGTGGCCTCCATCGTAGAACTCGCAGGCATCATTAGAATCAGATGAGAGGGATGAGGACACATACAGTCAGATAGAGACAGACACCTTGGCTCTGCTCAATTCGCGAATGGAATCGCCAATATTGGTGCGAAGTACTCCCCTAACGCACTATACGGCAGCTTGCAGAGTGTGTATGTAGAAGCAGAGCGCCCCGTCAATATTGTTCTCATTAGGGACGGAGTAGTTTCTTAGTGGGTCAGGACAGGGGATAGGAAAGTGCGGTGGTCTGCTTGGAGGTGCTGCCTGAGCGATCTTCTGGTGCAAGTTACAGCGAAATAAAGAAAATTCGAAATCAAGGTGGTGAGACACGTACTGGAATCACGCTGTTATGAATGAAAACCCAGCGACTCACACATAATCGAGTACAACCTTCCGTCAGGACCACTTGGGCAATATTTCAAGCCACATGAATAGCAGTGGTATTTAGATGATAGTCTTTTTTTCCATACAGTGCAGCATAAAGTAAATCTTTAACCGCTGATCCCACTGTTATACAAGCAATAGGGCCATCTGTACTACTGTCCGCCCTAAGGGCCCGGGTCCAATTCCCGGCTGGGTCGGAGATTTTCTCCTCTCAGAGAGCGGGTGTTGTGTTCTCCTAATCATCATCATTTCATCCCCATCGCCGCGTAAGCCGCCGAAGTGGCGTCAAATCGAAAGACTTGCACCCGGCGAACGGTCTACCCGACGGGAGGCCTTAGTCACACAACATTTATTTATCTGTACTACTAAAGGCTCAAACAGTCATCCGATAACCAGTCCCATTTGCTGGTTGCCTATGTAATGGATACCAAGTGCAACAAAAATTAGATCGTCATATTTACTGAGTGAATTTGAAAATTTAAAATGCTGCCATTATATCTTCCTCACATCTATAATCTTAACGTCGGAGGCTTAACACAATACGGTAAATATTAACGTTAGAAACTGAGTATGTCTTGAGACAGAAGAACTCAAGGCGCGCAAATTAAACAGACTACACTCCTACTGTTTTTCATAACAAGAGCACTTGGCGACTTCTAACAAACTTTAAACATAAAGTTTAATCACAGAAACCAACTACTCGCATGCTGTCTAATGTCTCTCGGCTGTTAAACGACTGATGTTAATCATGGTTACATCGAAAACAACAAAAAATTTATATGGCGCTTTTACATCGACACCTTGTGATTGATTTTAGTATAAAGGTAAACAACAAAAGACAAGAAAGGTAAATATTCCTGATAGGAGATCTTGCAGCGTTTCAGATCAGTTGTAATATCACAAAGAAGAATTAAAATTTGTGACATCGAAAACAAAAATCAGATACACTTTATCTTCTACTGAAAAGTTTACTCACTCGTAGAAGTTAAACTCGTCCTCGTCCCAAGTTCTCAGTACGTACCTGAAATAAAAAAGTATTTATTAAAAAATTGACCATTATTGGCATTTTAGGCGATTATAATGTGCTACGCCTACCATTGTTTTACAGGTCAGTTTAAAGATATAGCGATGGAAACGCTGTTACGGTCCGGTGGCATGAAAAGAGAGTTAGCGTGTAACATTTTGCCTTTCGCGGGCAAGTGCTCTACCATGTGAGCTACCCAAGCACGACTCACGCCTCGTCCTCACAGCTTTACTTCTGCCAGTATCTCGTCTCTTACCTTCCAAACTTTACAGAAGGTCTCCTGCGAACCTTGCAGAACTAGCACTCCTGAAAGAAAGGATATTGCGGAGACATGGCTTAGCTACAGCCTGGGGGATGTTTCCAGAATGAGATTTTCACTCTGCAGCCGCGTGTGCGCTGATATGAAACTTCCTGGCAGATTAAAACTGTGTGCCACACCGAGACTCGTGAAAGGCAAAGGCCCCGAGTTCGAGGCTCGGTCCGGCACACAGTTTTAATCTGCCAGGATGTTTCATATCAGCGCACACTCCGCTGCAGAGTGAAAATCTCATTCTGAGTTAGGGTGTGTCAAGAAAACTTGTTGTTTCTACCCTATGAGAATGTAGACTTGCTCAGCTTAAACTACTGATGAAAAGATGGGTGGAAATCCGACAGGTTTTCATCAGTTATTACTATCCAATCTACCAAAAATAAGATTTGGTTAAAACGACATCCGCAGCTGAGCTTCATGGTAGAACTAGATAATAAACCGCTTCAGTTGTAAATAGTTTCAATGGTTATTAAGTAGTATACAATTTCTTATTATTGTTGCTTCATTTCCTTTTTGCAGTCTTGCACTCCTGAGAATGGGCTTAGAGCTATAATCGCCCGAAACAGGACGAGGCTGAACCAATAAAACTATTTACAACTGAAGCGGTTTATTATCTGGTTCCACCAAAAACAGCTTCCTAGCAAAAATTTAGGAAGTAGTCGATTCAGTAGTACTTGGAGTGTTCAAAATCAAAAAGAAAAAAATTATATTTCTACAAGTGTATAATAATTTACGTGTTAATTAAATGAAACTTGTGGAAATTTACTAGTAATGGGCACATATTTACCCAATGATGACAATGCCATATTCACATCAGCGTATGCGCATTACATACGACACCTTTTTTACGGGATATCTACACCTCCCTTCTGTCTTTAGTGAGAAATATAACGTATTCTTTAATATATTCATTGGATACTTTGAAAAGCGTTGTCCTAAAAGATTAATCTATATAAGTAGATTACGCGCTCGTAAACCCTGGGTCACAAATAGATCCAGGATATCATGAAACCTAAGCAGCAAGAGAAAACGAAAATTAAAAGTTATAATGTGAAATTCCAAGCAAAATCAGTTTATCAAAATTTGTGTATTTTCTGGGTGAAAAAAACAAGCTCCTCCAGTAACAAGATAAAAACTATTTGCAATATTATTGAACGTGAGGTGAGGAAAAGGATTCGGAAAGATGAGGAAATTACTTCAAAGGTAAATAATGGAGTGATCACGCATGCCACAAAATTGCAGTCAGCTTCAACAACTACGTTCGTTAAGTAGCTTGTAATTTCGGTCTGAGCAATTCTCTAGTGGATAACCAAATTTACCAGTCTAAGCGTCAAAAGCAAGTTTGATAAATTTCCGTACACATTTCTTTTCATTACGAGCATTCTTGCCGCCACCCTTAAACATCGTAGTTAATTCACGAGAGCAAAGCTTCACGACACATCAGCGTTCAAAATGCGAATTGAAAGCGCTTCGTAAATCGCTCATGTGTGGCGGGCTCGAAGTGAGCGACCGATGACAGCCGAAACTGCCAGAGATATATCGATCCTATGCGGAATCCCTTGAATGTGCCAACATAGCGGTGTGCAAGCCGTGAGGTTGCAGCATTAACGTACCATTGCAAGCAGACCAGACAAAGTATTAGTCACCCCATTAAAAGAACGACTGATCGCTTTGGAGAACTTTAGGCGGTGTGAAAATGTGCCAGGCTGTCATGTGATCTTCCACCACCGACGAAAGTGCTGTGTATGTGCCAGTCGAATCATTACAGTGGAATGATTCGACTTGAAGACATGACAGAATAACAGAAAGGAACCTTAGTGTTTGGACATGTGCATGATCACACCGTGAATGAAGTTGCTTGATTCGCTGGAACATTAACGTAGACTGTCCACCGTATCTACAAGGAGTGGTGGACCACCTCCACCCACGTAACACGACGTGGCAACAGAGGTAGTGAAGAGATACTGCACGAGAATGGCCAGAGACGAGTGTGACGCCAAGTCAATGCTCAATGAAAATCGGTTTCAAACTCAAGGAATTCCTGCTACCAGTGAATGTAGTGTTCTGGTAAATAATATTCCGAGTAAACATTGCGAATGAAAATGCAAGTGCTAAACATTTGGATAGAGAACAGTACCCCGAAATTGGATTTTGCTCGTAGTTGCACAAGTACTGCACATTTCATTGGCCAAAAAACACAGAATCTGGACAGTAGATGGATGGAAGCATGTAGTCTTGTCGGACGAGTGGCGATTTCACCTGTTTTCAAATGATGCGAAGCGTCGAGCGCACCAGCAGCCCAACGAGGGTGTGAAGGGTGTAGGTCAGGCCGGAGGAGGTTGTCTCATGTTTTAGGGGTGTTTTTCGTACCATGACTTGGACTCACTACTCATTGAGATCACCGTGAACATGAATCAAATTGTTTGTGTCAAAATTCTCAGTGAAAAATCGTTCCTTCTACACCTTTCTGGTGAGTATACTGCGGATACTCGTGTTTTCCAAGAAAACAGCAGCGTCGTTCACAGACGTCACGGGTTTGACGAAAACTCAGGTACCCTACCACATCTCGACTGGCGTGCTACATCATCAGATCTTAATCCCATTGAAAAGGTGTGCAACTACTTGGAACAGTGGGTGAAAAGCAGCCATTAACATCCCCAAAATATGGCAACTCTACGAGATGTAAGCGTAAATGAGTGGCTTCAGCTGGATACAGCACATCTGAATAAACTCCTCGACTCTCTTCCTCGCCTAATTAAGGGCGCTATCAAGGCTACAAGTGGTTTTAGACGATTCTTGCAGCCGGCCGCGGTGGTCTCGCGGTTAAGGCGCTCAGTCCGGAACCGCGCGACTGCTACGGTCGCAGGTTCGAATCCTGCCTCGGGCATGGATGTGTGTGATATCCTTAGGTTAGATAGGTTTAAGTAGTTCTAAGTTCTAGGGGACTGATGACCACAGAAGTTAAGTCCTATAGTGCTCAGAGCCATTTGAACGATTCTTGCGTCATTTCTCCTAAGGGTAACTTATTTTCTGTCGATTTTCTTACACTGCTGGTCATTAAAATTGCTACACCAAGAAGAAATTCAGATGATAAACGGGTATTCATTGGACAAATATATTATACTAGAACTGACGTGTGATTATATTTTCACGCAGTTAGGGTGCATAGGTCCTGAGAAATCAGTACCCAGAACAACCATCTCTGGCCGTACTAACGGCCTTGATACGCTTGGGCATTGAGTCAAACAGAGCGTGGATGGTGTGTACAGGTACAGCTGCCCATGCAGCTTCAACACGATACCACAGTTCATCAAGAGTAGTGACTGACGTATTGTGACGAGCCAGTTGCTCGGCCACCATTGACCAGACTTTTCAATTGGTGAGAGATCTGGAGAATGTGCTGGCCAGGGCAGCAGGTGAACATTTTCTGTATCCAGAAAGGCCCGTACAGGACCTGCAACATGCGGTCGTGCATCATCCTGCTCAAAAGTAGGGTTTCGCAGGGATCGAATTAAGGGTAGAGCCACGGGTCGTAACACTTCTCAAATGTAACGTCCACTGTTCAAAGTGCCGTCAATGCGAACAAGAGGTTACCAAGATGTGTAACCAAATGCACCCCACACCATCACGCCGGGTGATACGCCAGTCTGGCGATGACGAATACACGCTTCCATTGTGCGTTCACCGCGATGTCGCCAAACACGGATGCGACCATCATGATGCTGTAAACAGAACCTGGATTCATCCGAAAAAATGACATTTTTCCATTCGTGCACCCAGGTTCGTCGTTGAGTACACCATCACAGGCGCTCCTGTCTGTGATGCAACCTCGAGGGTAACCGCTGCCATGGTCTCCGAGCTGATAGTCCATCCTGGTGCAAACGTCATCGAACTGTTCGTGCAGATGGTTGTTGTCTTGCAAACGTCCCCATCTGTTGACTCAGGGATCGAGACGTGGCTGCACGATCCGTTACAGCCATGCGGGTAAGATGCCTGTCATCTCGACTGCTAGTGATACGAGGGGATCCAGCACGGCGTTCCGTATTACCCTCCTGAACCCACCGATTCCATATTCTGCTAACAGTCATTAGATCTCGACGAACGCGAGCAGCAATGTCGCGATACGACAAACCGCAGTCGCGATAGGCTACAATCCGACCTTTATCAAAGTCGGAAACGTGATGGTACGAATTTCTCCTCCTTACACGAGGCATCACAACGTTTCAAATGGTTCAAATGGCTCTGAGCACTATGGGACTTAACATCTATGGTCATCAGTCCCCTAGAACTTAGAACTACTTAAACCTAACTAACCTAAGGACAGCACACAACACCCAGCCATCACGAGGCAGAGAAAATCCCTGACCCCGGCGGGAATCGAACCCGGGAACCCGGGCGTGGGAAGCGAGAACGCTACCGCACGACCACGAGATGCGGGCACAACGTTTCACCAGGCAACGCCGGGCAACTGCTGTTTGTGTATGAGAAATCGGTTGGAAACTTTCGTCATGTCAGCACGTTGTAGGTGTCGCCACCGGCGCCAACCTTGTGTGAATGCTCTGAAAAGCTAATCATTTGCATATCACAGCATCTTCTTCCTGTCGATTAAATGTTAAATTTCGCGTCTGTAGCACGTCATCTTCGTGGTGTAGCAATTTTAATGGCCAGTAGTGTAATTGTGTGCGACTGTATTGGACTTTCCATTCCACAGGCAGAAGAATCCTAACCGCAACAAAATTTGCGAACACATAGCGTAATGTTAACATCCGTGATAAACGATGGACGAGAGAGTACAGTCTGGAGCGAGCTGTTGGCCAGCGAAGGGGGGCGGAGCCGCGCCGGCCTCTAAGCAGTGCCGGTCGGTGTCGACATACCCTGCCCGGGAGTCGATCCTGGCAGCGCGCCCACTGGAGCGGCCCCAGGCCCCGCCTCGGAAACCCGTTATGCGCCCGCCCGCTGCCAGCCCGGGGGGCCTCGCAAAAACCGCCGCTCTGGGGGCTCTCTGCCTTCTGTACGCGGTTTTGGCCACTGGTTTAAAAGCTGCGAGGGCGGTGCAGAGGGGTGGAAAGGCGAAGTTCTCTGGGGCTGTTGTCACTAATAGAGCAATAGACGAAAGTGAGGTGTAAAGTTCGTAGAAACCAAGTTAGTGTTATCTGCATGTCGTGTGTTTATTAAAATGTCAACGCCATGAAGGCAGCTTGTAATAATTTCACAACATATGACCCAGTAGATAGTGTCGGAAGTTCCATGCGGCTTTTCGCGGATGATGCTGTAGTATACAGAGAAGTTGCAGCATTAGAAGATTGTAGCGAAATGCAGGAAGATCTGCAGCGGATAGGCACTTGGTGCAGGGAGTGGCAACTGACCCTTAACATAGACAAACGTAACGCATTGCGAATACATAGAAGGATCCTTTATTGTATGATTCCATGATATCGGAACAAACACTGGTAGCAGTTACTTCTGTAAAATATCTGGGAGTATGCGTGCGGAACGATTTGAAGTGGAATGATCATATAAAATTAATTGTTGGTAAGGCGGGTTGAGATTCATTGGGAGAGTCCTTAGAAAATGTAGTCCATCAACAAAGGAGGTGGTTTACAAAACACTCGTTCAATCTATACTTGAGTGTTGCTCATCAGTGTGGGATCCGTACAAGGTCGGGTTGAAAGAGGCGATAGAGAAGATCCAAAGAAGAGCGGCGCGTTTCGTCACAGGGTTATTTGGTAAGCGTGATAGCGTTACGGAGATGTTTAGTAAACTCAAGTGGCAGACTCTGCAAGAGAGGCGCTCTGCATCGCGGTGTAGCTTGCTGTCCAGGTTTCGAGAGGGTGCGTTTCTGGATGAGGTACCGAATATATTGCTTCCCCCCACTTATACCTCCCGAGGAGATCACGAATGTAAAATTAGAGAGATTCGAGCGCGCACGGAGGCTTTCCGGCAGTCGTTCTTCCCGCGAGCCATACGCGACTGGAACAGGAAAGGGAGGCAAATGGCAGTGGCACGTAAAGTGTCCTCCGCCACACACCTCTGGGTGGCTTGCGGACTATAGATGTAGATGTAGAAACAGGCATGAAATGTACCTCAAGTTTGGATACGCAAATCATTAGCACTTCAGGGTAACCTCCCGACGTAGGTAGCAGTAATGCCATCGACGTTGTCATGCAAGGAAAAATGACGCTTTTAACTGCTGTTTGTTTGTCAGAACAAGGTGTTCTGTCGCATATAAGAATAAGAAACATCTGCCAGCATGTATCAGATTCGACTGAGGCGTATCGAGACTGCAGTCTGTTGACCCGCGATATTGCTCCTCGTGTTAGTCTGGATTCCACTACTGTGACGTCAATATGGAATCGATGCATTCACGAGGGCCATACTAGACAGCAGCAGGATCTCAAAGTTCCCACACGACTACCGCCCAAAAGCACAGACACATTGGTTTGCTCACTTATGAAGAATCGTACAGCCAAGCCACATGCCTTGAATCAGCAAAGAGAATTGTCTCAAGCAAGAGAAGTACAAGGTGTATGAGAAAAGTAATGAGACTAACGTTATCTCCCAAAATTTTTATTTCTTTCAAACAACAATATTGTCGCCTTCAAAGTAGTTTCCTTCAGCAGCTACACAATGGTTTTCCCAGTCTCGGAAGCAGCGCTGAAAGCCTTCAACTGGTAGGGCCTTTGACATGCCAGTCACTTTTTTTTAACGTTCTCCAGAATCCGAAAAAGGCGTCGTTTTAAGACATTTTTCAATTTTGGGAAAAGAAAATACTCGGAAGCACTCGGTTCAGATGAACAGGGGTACTTTGGAATAACAGGAAAGCTATTTGACATGAAAAATTTCGTGACTGTCGTTGTGGTTGTGCAGCATCCTCTTGTCTTCAATGTCTGGTCTCACTCGATTCATCCTTTCCTTGGGCCTTTCAACGACATCTTTGTAAAACACTTGCTTGACAGTTTCTCCAGGAGGAATAAATTCTTTATGCGCACACACGTTTGACGCTTTAGTCGGTTTTTTATGCTGAAGTTTGTAAGTAGGCTGTTAAGGTTTTTATGTTAGTAACGCCACGTAGCGTTCTATATGAAAATCACTGACTGTGCTGTGTGAAGGCTGTGGTTGGTTTGCATTGTTGGAGTATATGCTATTGTAGTGTTGGACAGTTGGCTGTTAACAGCGCGTAGCGTTCGAAGTTGGAGGTGAGTCGCCAGCAGTGGTGGATGTGGGGAGAGAGATGGCGGAATTTTGAGATCGGATGACCCGGACGTGTGTCCATCAGAAAGAGTAAATTTGTAATATTGGATATCATGGACTAGTATATACATACAGTAAACAAAAGAAGAATGAAATGATTATGACAATAGGGACATGGAATGTCAGGACCCTCCTGGACGTGAACAATTACAGACCAGAGAGAAGAACTGCTCTTATCACCCAAGAACTAGCCCGTCTAGATATAGACATTGCTGCCTTGAGTGAGACAAGACTCTCAGGTGAGGGACACATTAGTGAGGTACGTTCAGGGTACACCATCTTCTGGAAGGGAAAGGATGCAGGAGAACCACGCATCCATGGTGCAGGATTTGCCGTAAAAACGAAAATAGTGAAAGATCTTCGACTTACACCTGTCTCAATTAATGAAAGACTGATGACTCTTAGAGTACCCACTGGTTCAGACAGATTCATCACCTTCGTCTCTGCATATGCTCCTACTTTAGACAGTGATGAAGACACAAAGAATCAGTTCTACCACCAACTGAACAGTACTCTCTCTAAAATACCCTTTCAAGATAAATTAATTTTACTTGGTGATTTCAATGCCAGAGTGGGAAGGGACAACCGTTTTTGGAGAGATGTCATGGGTAAACAAGGGGTGGGAAACTGCAATGCAAATGGGTTGCTACTTCTTGGTCTGTGTGCTGAGCACGAGCTTTTCATCTCCAATACCCAATTCCGTTTGCGTAACCGCTATAAGACCACATGGATGCACCCACGCTCCAAACATTGGCATCTTATAGACTACGTTATTACGCGACAGCGTGACAAGAAAGACATTCTCATCACAAAAGCAGCACTAAACATCGATGAGTGCTGGACGGACCATAGACTTTTAGTCAGCCGTTTGAGAGTACCAAAGTATCGCAAGCCACGATCCCACTTTTCAAACCCACCACGCAGAAAATTCAACATAAGCAACCTGAACAACAAAAATGTTCACTCACACTTCCAAGACATACTGTCCGAACAACTTAACAAAGCTCCAGCAACCACAGATGACGTCGAACAAGAATGGACCACATTAAAGAACATCATCAAAGAAACTGCTGAGAATGTTGTTGGTTGTAGTGCACGGAAAAGAAGTGACTGGTTTGATGACAACCACGGAGAAATCCAAGCCATCATCAATGCAAAGCGGGATGCTTACCTATCCCTTGCTCAAGATCCATCCTGCGCAGAAAAGAAAGCACACTTTCTAGAACTCAAGCAGAAATGTCAAAGTGAAATACGAGTAATCAAGAACAAATGGTGGCAACAGAAAGCCACAGAACTCCAAAATCTTTCTGATGCAAGGAACCTGCGTGGCTTTTATGCTGGTATTAAAGAGCTGTATGGACCTATCCGCTCATCATCAGGAGCACTTAAAGCTGCTGACAACTCCACCATTCTTACTGAAAGTCAGGACATCTTAAATCGTTGGAAAGAGCACTTCAGCTCACTGTTAAACAGCCCTTCTACTGCCGCTGGAGATTTTCTCAAAAATGTCCCACAGCACCCTCCAAAACCCTGTCTGGCTGATCCTCCAACTTTTCAAGAATTTTGCAAGGCACTCAAGAGTGTGAAACCTGGGAAGGCTCCTGGACCTGACAGCATCCCGATGGAGCTTATTGAGGGTGGCGGCTTGCCTCTAAAAACTAGACTCTTCTCACTTATTATATTAATGTGGGAAACCCGCAAGGTACCAGCTGACTTGAAGAACTCCACAATTGTCACTATCTTCAAAAAGGGCGACAAAAGCGTCTGTGGTAACTACCGGGGAATATCTCTACTCTCTGTCACTGGAAAAATTTTTGCAAGAATCCTTTTAAATCGCCTCCAGACACTTTCAGAGACTATACTACCTGAGTCTCAATACGGGTTTCGACCTTCAAGAGGGACAATTGACATGATCTTCTGTGCACGACAACTACAGGAGAAGTGCAGAGAACAGCAAAAGCCTTTACTACTTGTTTTCTACGATCTAGAAAAGGCCTTTGATACAGTTCCCAGAGAAGCCATGTGGATGGTCTTAAAACGCTTCGGCTGCCCTGAACATTTTGTTGACCTGATTGAAGCTCTCCACGTTGATATGACTGGACAGGTCCTCTGCCAGAATGAAATGACTGGTGAATTCCCAATAACAAGTGGGCTTAAACAAGGATGCGTTCTTGCACCTAAATTATTTGCATTGTATCTGGCAGCTATGCTTTACGAGACAACCGTAAACAATGCAGGAATAGAACTAAAGTACAGGTTTGATGGAGGATTATTCAACCAGTCCAGACTCCATTCAAAAAGGTTCACCAGTACCACTCGTGTGACAGAGCTGCAGTATGCTGATGACAATGCCTCTCCAGCTCATTCACCTGCAGAGTTGCAGCTGTCAGTTGATTCCTTCAGCAGGGCGTACGAACGATTTGGTCTCTCCATCAATATTTCAAAGACAAAGGTGATGGCGCAGCCAACTCCTGGCTCCTCCGTTCCTGACTTCAGCATATCCATCTATGATACACTCCTGGAACAAGTGGACCATTTCCTCTACCTGGGAAGCATACTGTCATCCAACTGCTCATCTGGAAAAGAAGTGGAGAATAGAATACGTGCTGCACATGTAGCATTTGGTCGTCTTACAAAGCGTGTCTTCCTGAATAAAGACCTAACACTGTACACCAAACTGATGGTGTACAAAGCTGTAGTCATTTCCACCCTGCTATATGGTTGCGAAACCTGGACGTTGTATCGCTGCGATCTGAAGAAACTAGAACGCTTCAACCAACAGAAGCTAAGATATATCATGAACCTAAAATGGGATGACTTCATATCCAACACGGCTGTTCTAGAGAGAGCAAAAATGCATAGCATGGAAGCTCTTATCATTGGGCATCAACTCAGATGGGTCGGACATGTCCAGCGGATGAAAAATGACAGACTTCCACGCCAAATGCTGTACAGCGAAGTGAGCACAGGTAAAAGGCCACGAGGTGCCCCTCTCAAACGTTATAAGGATCAGTACAAGAAAAATCTGAAAAACTTGAACATCGATCCGAGTAACTGGTCCACAATAGCAGAAGACCGAAGTCACTGGCGCTCAGTTACCTCAAATGCTCTTCAAAACTTTGAGCTGGAACGTCGAAGAATGGAGAATGACAAACGCCAGAGACGTAAACTCCTCCAGGCTCAGCCACGTCCTCCACCTTCCATCAGCTGTAATGTCTGTGGCCGCCTGTTCCACGCTAGGATTGGATTGCTAAGCCATCAACGACACTTCCACGCCTGAACCGTGACAAAGGAAATCTCAGGAGAGAAATGAAAACTCGGATACGAGTATCAGCCGACGACGACGATATACATATTATGACTTTTGAACACTATTAATGTAAATACATTGTTTGTTCTCTATCAAAATCTTTCATTTACTAACTCTGCCTATCAGTAGTTAGTGCCTTCAGTAGTTAGAATCTTTATTTAGCTGGCAGTAGTGGCGCTCGCCATATTGCAGTAGTTCGAGTAACGAAGATTTTTGTGAGGTAAGTGATTCATGAAAGGTATAGGTTATTGTTAGTCAGGGCCATTCTTTTGTAGGGATTATTGAAAGTCAGATTGCGTTGCGCTAAAAATATTGTGCGTCAGTTCAGTGTTGATCAGAATAAGTAAAGAGAGAAATGTCTGAGTACGTTCAGTTTTGCTCAGCTGTCTGAAAATCAAATAACGTAGAGGTTTTCCAGCACTGTCATTTATAAGATTTTTCCAAGGGGATGCTTCAAGTTATCCCTGAGCGAGATTCATCTTCAAAGTGTTCTCGGCCTTCCAAAAATGATTTATGCCATCCAAGAGCTTGTGGTCTTGAATGTTCCCCATAGGACTGTTTCAGCTTTCCAAGGTTCACAACCATGGATTATACAAGTTTAACACAAATCATAATGGCATAATGTTGTTCTCAATCCCGCTGCTCCACTTTCGTAACACGCAACAAAAACACTACTTCAGTGATAGCGCTCTCAGAAATCATGTCACGAGTGCACGGAGCTGAAACTCGGACTGAGCATCTGAAAAGGATGAAAGCAAGCAGAACGCCAAAGCGTTGGCAGATCGCTCGCAGCGTTGCCAATCTCATTACTTTTCTTACACATCTTGTATGCACACGGACACTACGACATCATCCGGAGCTTCACGGAATATTTGTATGGCGACCTTTATTGCGGATTTCTTGGACTTGGTAGCAGAGAAAGCCGCGTAGACTGTAGTGCGCCATACGTTAACACTGGACACAGGATGGGCACCATGTCGTGATTTCAGACGAGTCCCAACCACGAGTACATACAGTGCACGTGTGTAGAGGCTCTGAGAAGAACGAACGTTGACAGATTGCATTCATCATCGTCCTACTAGCCCAACATCTGACATGAACGAGCGAGATGGCGCAGTGGTTAACACACAGGACTCGCCTTTGGTAGAACGATGGTTCAACCCTGCATCTGACCATCCTCGTTTAGGTTTTCTGTGATTTCCCTAAATCGTTTCAGGCAAATCCCAGGACGGCACAGCCGACTTCCTTCCCCACCCTTCCCTAATCCGATGGGACCGATGACCTCACTATTTGGTCCTCTCCCCTGAATCAACCATCTGACATGATTGTATGGGGTGCCAGTGGGTTCAAAACAGGACGACCTCTGGTTCACATAGCCAATAATTTGGGCAGAAGACATTACATTTCTGACGTCTTAAGACTGGTAATTGTGCCTCTTTTCGAGATCATCATGGTGTTATCTTCAAGAAAATGGTTCAAATGGCTCTAAGCAGTATGGGACTTAACATCTGAGGTCATCAGTCCCATAGACTTAGAACTACTTAAACCTAACTAACCTTAGGACATCACACACATTCATACCCCAGGCAGGATTCGAACCTGCGACCGTAGCAGCCGCGTGGTTCCGGACTGAAGCGCCTAGAACCGGTCGACTCAAGAAGATTAAAGAAGACTGTATATTGCCTGTGCTCTCTTGGCATACCGCAGTTCATAGGGTATTGAAATGCTGACCTGACCAGTGGGTTCTCCAGATCTCTCATCTGCTGAAAGCATTTGGTTGTGGTTTCCCAAGAGCCTGGCAAGCCACCACTCCCCAGCATTATTACTGATGAACTCTTGAACAGAGCTGAAGCAGCAAGTGATGACTTACCTGAAACTATGATCCAAGCTCAGTTTGGCTCGATGCCAAGTGAGACTAGACTTGCTATTGCTGTCAAAGGTGAGAGGTCTGTGTACTAAATTTCGCAACCTGTAAACTTCCAAATTATCTACAAATCTTCCTACTATACTGTACACTGACGTCATAAAAGTCATGGGATATCCCCTAATATCGTGTTGGATCTCGTTTTTCTCGGTGTAGTACAGCAACTGGACGTACCACGGACTCAACAAGTCGTTGGAAGTCCCTTGCAGAAGTACTGAGCCTTGCTACCTCTTAGCAGTCCATAACTGTAGAAGTACTGCCGGTGCAGGATTTTGTGCACAAACTGGTATCTCGATTACGTCCCATAGATGTTCTACTGGATTCACGCTGGGCGATCTGAATAGCCAAATCATTGGCTCGTATGGTCCAGAGTGATCTTCAAACCAGTCACAAACAGTTGTGGCCTGGTAACATGGCACTTCGTCATCCGTAGAACTGACATCGTCGTTTGGGAACTTGAGGTCCATGAATGGCTGCAAATGGTCTCCAAGTAGCCGGACGTAACTACGGGCCCAATCCACTCCAAGTAAACACAGCCCACACCATTACGGAGCCACCACCAGCTTGCGCCGGCCGCGGTGGTCTAGCGGTTCTAGGCGCGCAGTCCGGAACCGCGCAACTGCTACGGTCGCAGGTTCGAATCCTGCCTCGGGCATGGATGTGTGTGATGTCATTAGGTTAGTTAGGTTTAAGTAGTTCTAAGTTCTAGGGGACTGATGACCACAGATGTTAAGTCCCATAGTGCTCAGAGCCATTTGAACCACCAGCTTGCATAGTGCCGTGTTGACAACTTGGATTCATGGCTTCGCGGGGTCTGCGCCACACTCGAACCGTACCAGTAGCTCTTACCAACTGAAATCAGAACTCATTTGACAAGGCTACGGTTTTCCAGTTGTCTAGGGTCCAACCGATATCGTCACGAGCCTAGGAGAGGCGCTGCAGGGGATGTCGTGGTGCTGTTCGCGAAGGCACTCGCGTCGGTCGTCTGCTGCCCTAGCCCAATAACGCCACATTTCGTCGCAATGTCCTAAAGCATACGTTCGTCGTAGATTCATATTCACTTCTGCGGTTATTCCACGCGGTGTTGCTTATCTGTCAGGACAGACAACTCAACGAAAACGTCGCTGCTCTTGGTCGTTAAGTGAAGACCGTCGGACACTGCGTTGTCCATAGCGAGTGGTAATGCCTAAAATCTGATGTTCTCTGCACACTGTTGACACTGTGGATTTCGGAATATTGAATTTTCTAAGGGTTTCCGAAATGGAATGTCATATGTGTCTAGCTCCAGTTATCATTCCGCGTCGAAAGTCTGTTAATTCCAGTCGAGCGTTTCACTTTTGTCAGTTTTCTAAACACCAGCGTCGTGTGGTCAGTGACTAGTACAAAAGGACATTGTGCTAGGTACTTTGTTGGACAAAATCCTGCACTTAAAGCTCACATGCTCGGAGTAGTAGCAAGCTCTAGCTAGCGAACTTGAGAGTTTGCGAGGCGTAAAGATCGGTGGACGGGCCGTCGGTCGTTCCGCACTCTGCAGCTTCTGACGGCTGACGTGCGAACGGATTCGTGTCGCTCTGAACAAGATTTTCCCGGTATTTCGCTCTAGCCGTCAGGCACAACACTCACTGGGGCGACCCTCGTGTGTTTACGTCCACTCTCCATTAATGACAACTATCACTGGACGGAAGAGTACATCTCCGTCTTACGCTAACCACAGCACTTTGATGCACACCGACCGTCAGATCAAGACTAGAAAGGTGCGACCGCATGCTGTTTCCGTATTTCGGAGTCGAGGGCAGCCTCTCTCACTTTCCCGGTCGGCTTGTGGTCTGGAAATTTGATTCGCTCCTTTAATGTGAGCAAACTGTCCGAGGTGTTAGGTCGTGAATGAGTGTAAAATACGTGCGAATCATTTTCTGCCCAGAACGAGCTATGCATACTGACCGCAACTACCTCGCAATGATGTCCTACAAACAGTAATCACGGAGGCTGCGGCGAGTTCCCGGGTACGACTAGCTTAATTACTGGAAGGAACGTCCTAGTTAGCAGTATACTGTATCATCAGACAGCGCCTCTCTGCTTGAAACTGCCCTCTCAAGTCGGCAAATTCCTAATATTTACCTCGCACAGCTTGTTACAGTTTTTCAGGTACAGTAACGACAGCGTTTATGTCGCGCCAGTTCATTTTGAGTAAATACGAGTACCACTCTCAAGTAAAGTATCAGCGTTTCGGCACAACTGAAGACAGCGTAACGCTCTTTACAGACACTTTTCGCCTCGCAAAATTTGTAATCCGGGACTTCTGTACCAACAATAATTATCAACGGAAGTATGGCCGACTGGCAGAAGCCGAAAGAGGAGAAAATTATTTTTAATGATGGATAAATGTTAGACGACAGCCGGCCGGAGTGGCCGTGCGGTTCTAGGCACTACAGTCTGGAACCGCGCGACCGCTACGGTCGCAGGTTCGAATCCTGATCGGGCATGGATGTGTGTGATGTCCTTACGTTAGTTAGGTTTGATTAGTTCTAAGTTCTAGGCGACTGATGACCTCAGAAGTTACGTTCCATAGTGCTCAGAGCCATTTGAACAATTTAAGAAGACACAAAGCAATGTTGACTTTATGACTTGGCTTAGAAGCTAGGTTCAAGAAAGGCAAGCGTCTATTCATATCACAGGCAGAATTATTTGTACAGGACCCAGATTGCAGTTGTGAGCGTCGGGAGACAGAAAAGAGAGACAGTAGTTAAGACAGGATTGCATGTTATTCCCGGATTCAATTCGATTCCTCTTTCTGAGTTATTCGATCTACTTGTCCAGTCTTCAGCATTCTTTAGTAACACTAAATTTCAAGAGATTTTATCTTTTTGTCCTTACTGTCACTTTTAATAAACGCTAGCCGGCCTCTGTGGCCGAGCGGTTCTAGGCGCTTCAGTCCGACACCTCGCGGCTGCTACGGTCGCAGGTTCGTATCCTGCCTCGGGCATGGATGTGTGTGATGTCCTTAGGTTAGTTAGATTTAAGTACTTCTAAGTCTAGGGGACTGATGACCTCAGATGTTAAGTCCCATAGCGCTTAGAGCCATTCGAATCATTTTTGTAATAAACGCTAACATTACAGACAAGTGCTTTGACAGAAGATTTACTAACACATTTACACGGTGACTGTTATTAAACTATGCGAAATAAAATCTTCATAGCTTCTGAACGGTTTGCGTTAGGACGTTCAGCCTAGACGGTTGGCTGCAGGGCATCATGAGGATTACTAGTATTTGGTTCAGCGACGAAGCCCACTTTCGTTTCGATGGGTTCGTCAACAAGCAAAATTGGCGCATTGTGGGACTAAGAATCCGCATTTCGCAATACAAAAATCTCTTCACCCTCAACGGGTGATTATGTGGTGTGCAATGTCCAGTCACGGAATAATCGGTCCGATATTCCTTGATGGCACGGTGACTACCGGACAGTACGTGAAGGTTTTGGATGACGATTTCATTATTGTCGCGCGCTATTAGCCAAGCGGTCTGAGGCGCTGCAGTCATGGACTGTGCTGATGGTCCCGGCGGAGGTTCGAGTCCTCCCTCGGGTATGGGTGTGTTTGTCCTTAGGATAATTTAGGTTAAGTAATGTGTAAGCTTAGGGACTGATGACCTTAACAGTTAAGTCCCATAAGATATCACACACATTTGAACATTTTTGATGATTTCATTCCCATTATCCGAAGTGACACTGATTTCGATAAGATGTTGTTCATGCAAGACTGAGCTCGACCCGATCGGAGCAGGAGAGTGGTTGATATCCTGGAGGAGCACTTTGGGGACCACATTCTGTCTCTGGGTACAGAGGCCACTGGCATGGGCCTCGATTGGCCACCATAATATCCGATTGAACACATGAGATTCCTCTTTGTGGGGCTATACTAAAGACGAGGTGTACAGCAGTAACCCCAAAACCACTGCTGAGCTGAAAACAGCCATTCAGGAGGTCATCGACAGCATAGGTGTTACGACATTTCAGCGGGTCATGCAGAGTTTCGCTAGCCGTCTGCGCTACATAATCGCCAATTATGGGAGGCATATCTAGCATGTCATAACCTAAATCAGAATATCTATAGTGACGTTTACATGTTGAATAAAGGGTGTGCACGCCGATTTTGTAACTAATTTACATTTTCTTCATATTATTCAATAACGGTCAACCTGTATAATCGATGTTTAGATATTAAATATTTCTGAATATTTTTCATTGTACTCACGGTCTATATTTTACGTCCTTTTACTTCTCTTGCCGTTAGTTGTTTTGATGCGTATATAACAAAACGGGTTTACTACATTCAGTGTCTTATTTGCCAATCAAATTCCTTCAGAATCGCGTGACTTAATTCGACCACATGCCATTCGCTTGTTTCAGTTTTGCAGACGTTTGTCTTCAAACTTCTTTCCAACACAATCCATTCTGTTGGACCGACTTTCGGGTCGTTTTCCGTCTCTGGCAGAATTAGTGTCATCGGCAAAACCTCAGACTTCAATACCCTTTCGAGTTTTGTCCTTGGTTTCCATTAATGTGGGCTCAGTGCACAAATTGAGCAATACAGGTGGATTTTAGCCTGGTCACATTCTCTTCACGACCTCAGCTTCCTGTCATGACCGAAGTTTAGCACTACAGTCTGGTTTCTGTATAAGTTGCCGATAACCTCTCGCTCCCTGTATTTGATACTTGATAACTTCAGAACATGAAAGACTTTATACCAGGCAATATTGTCAAAAGGTTTTTCTAAAAATTTGAGGAAAGTAAGCCTTACGTAGATGGGAGTCTAGAGGAAGTCTTTTCCGGCTTGATGTCACTTTGTCGACCTAGACGATAAAAAACATTTGCCCAGTTAAGCAACAGAAACGGCCTGCTCTTATAGCTTAATCCATAGCGTGGTAACTTGTGAGGCAGGGAGGTAAACCATGTCTGGACTGAACCCAAGCAACAGATCAACAACCGTTTGGTCTGGTACATTGAAATTGGGTTTTAGGCAGTTTTACACGCTCGTTTAGGCAAAAACTACGTTGAATACCCAACTTACGCCTCATAAGATACGATAAACAACGAGTTAAGATATGATATGACGAAGAACAAAGTTTACACGGTTCACAGACTCTGGGTGCACACGACATCTCTCCGTTAGGTTAACTCGCCTGGCCACATACTTAAGATGACGCCATAACAGGTCTTATGTATCTCCACCCACAACGTTAAAATAAAAATTGTCAGATCATGTAAAACAGCTGACCCATACTACATGACAAGTCGTTGTACATACACGGTGTAAACAGTAGCTGGTTGCAGCGCACAACAGTGGTGTAGGTGAAGGCAAGACGAACAAATCTATACGATCTATACGATATATGAAAGTTTTGGCCTATAGAGCCGGAAGCCTCAAATTGAACTACATAATTTTTTGAGGAATACATCACACTTTGACTGTTTTATTGTTTGTTAAACTATAAGCCAGGGTTGGCCTTTTACGCCATTTTGAAGTATTTGATTTTATGTTTTTAACATATGTTGCAGGACATTTAACGTGTTGTCAAGCTCAAAGTTGGCCATAAATGAAGAAAAATATTGGCCACACGAAATGCCAGGTGTAAGATCACCATCTTGTAACATAACAGCAAATAATCTTGTAACAGTAAACCTGGGGTGAAGAATGGCGCACCCTTCCTTCACCCAACAAACTTCGGTCCATCAAGGAGGCTACCGGTGCGTGGCGCTCCTCCTTGCGGGTCTCTCGCAAGGACTCTGTTGTCCTCTGTCGGCTGCGCACTGGCCACATTTGGACGACACGCGGCTATTTATTGCGCCGTGAGGACCCACCTTTATGTCGCTGCGGGTCAGCTTTGACGGTGGTCCACATCTTGTTGGACTGCCCGCTTTTAACTCCACTCAGGAAGACGTTTGCGCTGTCTCGTACGCTTCCTGCACTTTCATCAGATGACTTTGCGATGGCAGATTTAGTTTTGAATTTTATTCGTGCAGTGGGATTTTATCGCTTGATCTAAGTGTTTGTCCTTTTTTTGTGTTGAGTCTGGCCTTTGGCCTACGATTTTAGACTGGGGTTTTTAGTGCGTTTCTTGGTGGCTGGGCCGGCTGGGGTGGCCGAGCGGTTCTAGGCGCTACAGTCTGGAACCGCGCGACCGCTACGGTCGCAGGTTCGAATCCTGCCTCGGGCATGGGTGTGTGTGATGTCCTTAGGTTAGTTAGGTTTAAGTAGTTCTAAGTTCTAGGGGACTGATGACCTCAGAAGTTAAGTCCCATAGTGCTCAGAGCCATTTGAACCATTTGGTGGCTGGCTTTTCCTTTTTCGTTTTGTGGTCAGCCAACCACTGTCACCCTCGGTGTGATTTTAATTCCTTTTTCCTGGTCTCTGTCTGTGTCTTTCTTGTCCTGTGTCGTCTTTTGTCATCTCCATTGTTTTTATTCCTTGTGGGTGTTTAAAGTTCGTGGAAAAAGGGACCGATGGCCCTAGTAGTCTGGTACCTTCAATGTAGATAAATATGGAAATAAATATGTGTTCTTATCATTACAGTTTCTTGTAATAGCTCGCCACGAATGTACTGCTACGATTATTTTGACGATACCGGTGTGTGGAGCAAGTCTAGGAAAAAAGAGGAATATCACGAGACGTAGCGTAGCACGCTCAGACTTCTAGTTTGCCGCCTTAAGCCGTCGGCACACGGACCGTACACCCGAACGTTGAGCGCTGAGCGTGCCGAGTTTCTGACGTTGTAGCGTGGAACAGCACGTTGGGGAGTCTTTCCGAACGTGCAGAGCAATATCTAGCATGTCAGATATTTTCAGCGTGCGTCTGAGCGTTGACCAATCAGATGACACGACGCCACCACGTCACACGCTCGCCATCTGCCGCCAATACAGGGCTGTGAGGCGCCATATTGGCATTCAGTTCAAGCCTATACGTACATGTGCAGTTTCTGAGCACCAGCAATTTGAGAATCACTAGAAAACCCGTTGTTAACTGTATGATTCGTTGCAATAAAATAATGAGAAGTCGTATTCGTGGCAAAAGAATTATTGTAACTTGCATATTATGAGAGTATATCATTTGAAGGTAGCGACACACTGAGGATCCACCAAAAATCCATTGTTCTCGGTACAATTTGTTGTTATTAAATTTCAGATAGTAACATAGCTACGATTACAGTATTTAGTATGTGTTAACGGGTTAGATTTGGCCATTCATGAACTGTTATCACTTTAAAAAAAAAGCGTAGTGAGTAGCGTCAATGATCCACGACCAGCTGGGTGGTGAAACTGTGGTTCGTGTCTCGCGAAGTCTCAAAATATTTTTTTCCCAACATTCGCGTATTTAATAGGTTCTGATGCTTTATTATTAATTTAATGTAAGTATATACTACATATTTGATGTTTGGTAAATATAAGTTCACTTTTTTATGACGAGTGAGTTTGTTCGATTGGCTTAACCTACAGGACAGCTTGCGCTACTTGTACAAAAGATGTTTTTTTCCTTTTTCCTTTGGGTTTCGTAATTCACGTCTTTTAAAGATTCTGCTACTGGGTAGGAACAGTGATAAAGTAAGAATGACCTAAGGGTTTTACCAAAATGTTAGGAAGATAAAATAACGTTTATCTTACGTGGAGAACTATTGCAAATTTGTGGGAACTTTTATAAGCCTGTGTCCTTGTTGATTGTACATGGTACTTTCCTTTTTGTCTTAAGACATGTACATCGATATTGAAGTTTTTGCATATATTACATATAGAACAACGCGACTAGAATATGGGAAATGGAAGAAACGTGTGCTTTAATAGGACTAACGTGGGAATTTTACGCGCGCCCGTTGAGTAAACAGTGTGATTTACGAACAGTAACATCCCACAACTGCCGCTGGAGTGCATCGCGATCGCGTATACCACGTTGGGGCCCACGTACCGTATGCACAAGTCGCATCGTTCCTGAGCGTTCAGCAGCACGTTGAACTCGGCACGCTCAACGTTGACGTTCGACAGCACGGTCCGTGTGCCGACGGCTTAACCGACACCACTACACACTTTCAGGACAGCAGAAGGAATTACCGGAAGTCGAGCCTCGAACGTACGCGCAAGTACTGAGCTTGGTGATACTCGATCAACGCTGCAGGGAAAAACGCTAAACCTTACCTCCGTGTCAATGCGGGCGGTACGCATCGAAACAAGTGAGCGTGGGAGTGGTGTATCAACAAGTAAAGGGGGCTCAATTAAGGAGCGCCACATAATGACACGATCTCACGTAACGGAGAGGGCCGGCTGTAGTTTCGCTTTTTAGGAGTCTGGTTTCCGGCGGGCTAAACGCGGCCGAGGCGGATATAACGAAATTAGAGGCTCCCCACGGCGTCGCCACGGCTTCTCAATCTCCGCGGCAACAGCCTGGCCGAGCGATCGGTCACGCTCCGCGGCCGCCGAGAGCAGGAAATGAGGATGAGTCTGAGAAAGCGCCTCGGGCAGCGGCCGCTGCTTCTGCGGACGTCGGCAGTCGGGCAGAGGGAATTTGCGCAACGCGAACACTTCAGCCAGCAAGTGTTCCCGTGGGCGCGATGCTGACATACACTATTTGATCAGAATTACTCTAACACCGTATGTAATGCAGAATTGGCCACTAGATGTCACTAAAGGCGGTATAAAAGGATGCGGAACCTATTTTGTTTTAGAAAATGCATGTTAACTTTGCTGTATTGAATTTTTCCCATTTATTCCGATCGCTTTCGATTTTCAACCAACATCCAAGGACTAAACCAGACAACAGACATTAACAATATATGTTAATGACAAAAAATACACAACCCATAGTCGTTGAGTACTGAACATCATACACTGAAGCGCCAAAGAAACTGGTCCCCCCGTCTCCTCACAGTCCAAGGCAAGGCACATAACTGTCTCCATCTCCTCAAACTCCTCTCTGGTCGAACATGGGGATTAGACCCTTCCACTATCCTGTATACCTATAAGTCCCTCATCCACCCCATCCTATATTGTCCCCACCCCACTTGGATCTCCGCCCCCCCCTCCCCCCACCAACCTACTACAAATCCCTCCAAATCTTTGACCACCATGCGCTCCGCATCACTGAACACATCCGTCTCCCATCCCCCACACAGATCCTTTATGATCTGATTCCCTTCCCTCACCTCCTCCTGTTCCTTGAACGAATACAGATCTTACACATCTCCTGCAAACTGAATCCCCCCATCCTTTCGTTTCTCCCATCCTCTCCCACCCTAGTGCACTGCTGCGCCTGTACCACAGTGTCCCGCCTGGTTTCCACCTCCACACAGTCCATACCCTTGCCCAAGGTGGCTTCCGCCAACTCCCCCTCCCCGATGATGTCCTCCTGCCTCCCATCTACCCCTCCTACCAGATCTAATCCCTCCTTCTTCCCCCCCCCCCCCCCCCTCCTCAGGGCTCCCTCTCTCCCACCATCTCCACCTTCCCTTCTTCCTCCTTTTTCCCTGCCGAGCACCTTCTTTCTCCTTTTCACCCCCCCCCCCCCCTGTTTCTTCAGTGTCGTGTGCAGTGCTACGTTCCACCAGCACCAACAATGTTGCCAGCATCATTCATTTGTGTTCCCACTGTGGGGATATTCTTTGTTTTTGTGTCGACTCAAAGTGTTCATTCTCCACATGTGTGTGTAGCTCTCGTCTATGTTGTTTATAAATCTACCATTTACACTTATCTATTTTGATTCTTGCTTAATCATCACTTTATACCATTCTATGTAATGTGTTCTTTTCTCATTTGACTATGTTTTCTTTCTGTAACACTCTTGGCTACAGAGCAGCGTATTGTGCCGCTTGCAGCTCGCCCCATTTTGGGGAGTGAAATAACAATAAAGAAAAAAAAAAAAGAAACTAGTATAGGCATGCATATTCAAATACAGAGATATGCAAACGGGTAAAATACAGTGCTGTGGCCGGCAGTGCCTATATAAGACGACAAATGACTAGCGCAGTTGTTAGATCAGTTACTGTTGCTACGATGGCAGGTTATCAATATTTAAGTGAGATTGAACGTGGTGTTATAGTCGGCGCACGAACGATGGGACACAATATCTTCGGGGTAGCGATGAAGTGGGGATTTTCCTGTACGACCATTTACGAGTGTACCGTGAATGTCAGGAATTCGGTAAAACATCAAATCTCCGACATCGCCACGGCCAGAAAAAGATCCTGCAAGAACAGGGCCAACGACGACTGAAGAGAATTGTTCAACGTGATATAAGTGCAACCCTTCCACAAACTGCTGCAGATTTCAATGCTGGACCATCAAAAAGTGTCATCGTGCGAACCATTCAATGAAACATCATCGATATGGGCTTTCGGAGCCCCGAAGGCCCACTTGTGTACCCTCGATGACTGCACGACACAAAGATTTACGCCTCGCCTGGGACCGTCAACACCGACATTGGACTGTTGATGACTGGAAACATGTTGCCTGGCCGGACGAGTCTCATTTCAAATTGTATCGAGTGTATGCACGTTATGGGTATGGAGAACAACCTCACGAATCCATGCAACCTGCATGTCAGCAGGGGACTGTTCAAGCTGGTGGAGGCTCTGTAATGGTGTGGTACATGTGATATGGGACCGCTGATAGCCTAGATACGACTGACTTGTTACACGTATGTAAGCGACCTGTCTGATCACCTGAATCCATTCATGTCCTTTGTGAATTTCGACGAACGTGGGGCAATTCCAGCAGGACAATGAGACACCGCATACACCCAGAATTGCGACAGAATGGCTCCAGGATCACTCTTCTGAGTTTAAACACTTCAGCTGGCCACCAAACTCCCCAGACATGCACATTATGCCTTGCAACGTGCTGTTCAGAAGAGATCTCCATACGCTCGTACTCTTACGGATTCATGGACAGCCCTGCAGGATTCATGGCGTCATTCCCCTCCAGCACTACTTCAGACATTAGTCGAGTCCATGCCACGTCGTATTGCGGCATTTATGCATGCTCGTTGGGGCTCCACACCGTATTAGCCAGGTGTACATGTTTCTTTGGGTCTTCAGTGTATATTCATGCTGTAGCCTGTTACCTAAAAAGATATTTGACTATTTTGCTATCAGTAAAACAGCAGTAGCAGCTGAATGTTTGGGTCAGGAGAGCTACGTAATTTAGAACTAGTCACTGTATTTCGCTTGAGATATAAATCAGACATGGACATATATTCAGCCTTTCCAAAGCTGCTCAAGTCGACTTTGCCGGATGCGATTGTGAAGCGGGAACGCTAGACAATAGCCACGTCTAAACCAAGACCAGACAGACCCCATGTACTGACGGAAAGGTACCGTCTAGCATTGTATTGAGTGACTGTGAGATATCGCGTGAAACCAGTGGAAGGAATGACTCGTGAGTTCCGAAGTGCTACCAGAAGTTCAGTAGTCATGATTGCGCGTAGCGAGTTAAAAAGAATCGCGTACAATGGTCGAGCAGCTCCTCATAAGTCACACATTTCTCTAGTGAATGCTAAGCGTGCTCTCGTTCATCAGCAGAAATGATTAGCGAACATGTAAATACAGGAAACAGAACTTCTACTTAACTCGTAACTGTCTTAACAAATGAGCAGACAGCAATGGAGTCCAGTTATTGCAAAGAGCAACTGAAGAGTGTCCTGCACTGTGAGGCTTCCACGAGCAGACTGTCGATGATTGACTAATACTATGGAGCAGGGCCGCCACGGGGTGCCAAATTTCACGCTTGCGACGTGTGCAGGCCAAGGCCGGCCTGTCACTCGGCTTTGCTGAGTCCTCAGAAGTACACGGAACAGCGCTACATTTCATTTAGCACTACGGTGTGGCGTTTTTCGGTCGGCAGAACTCTCTGATGTCGGCAGAATCATGGTGTCAGCGCGGTTTACTATTCGCTATTTGTTCGTGGTATCAAGGACGTGCACAGATTTAGTGGCTGTTTGCACAAAAAGAGGTAGTCTATCGATCTATCGTCACAATCCTTTGAAATGAATGGGAATGATGGAAGAGAGGGATGAGAATTTTTAATTCGTATAAGTGATGGGACTGCTTACTTGCTACGAAACTTCACTGTAGTACCACAGAGAAATAATTTAAACTTTTAGGGACAATGAAGGAGCACGAAATTACGATGCTCAACAGAGAAGATACATTGTTCTGTGCATCAAGAAGCACTTTGTGCTAAATTTGCAGTCATTGAGCACTTGAAGAAAGTGGTGGTACAAACAGTAAAATTTTTCAAGTCGCACCCACTATTATTCCGTTTTCACATACAAATTTTCAGTGGAAATGAACGAAGAGTGTGAAGACTTCATATATTACTGCAAAGTGCGTTGGTTAAGTCAAGGGGCATTCTTGTAATAATTTTTCCATTTAGATCTCGCTATTGTTGACTATATGAAGGAAAAAGGTGTGCAAGAATGAAAATTAGAAGATCCAGACTAGTTTGGAGGCTTCTTATATTAGGGGGACTTGACTGCACATTGCCCAAAGTAAGATATGGCAAGTTAACTTCTTTTTCTTTTCATGGGGTTGCATTTAAAAAGAAAATAGCTTTATAGAAGGGACACATTCTTACATAGACGATCCAGTTCCCTAAGATCACTAGCGTTAAAGAAACCGCCAAATCTGAAGAATTCACTGTGGTCTTGCAAGAATTACAACGATAGTTTTGTGAAGGTTTTGAGGACACTGTCCGTCTTACATCTGTTTTAGAGACCATTTGCCATTTCATTTGTAAGCACAATTCTGCATGTGCAGATGTGACTGATCGACCGGCAAGGTAATCCCAGTCTTAATTACAAATCTCTTACGTCAAAACTTTCCCGGGCGTCTACGTGCTTTTCTCAGGTATGTTTTCCAGGTCTCCATAATGAGGCCCCAAAAGTGCTACAACACTTTGATTCGACATATTTGTGTGAAACACGTTTTTTCGATTATGAAACTAAATAAGTCATGATTATGTGGCAATTTTAGGGCAAAACTCTGTGAAACTGTCAGTGGACCAGATAAAGGTTATATTATGTCTTTAGCGTCACAAATAATTAAATAACACTGAAAATTAGTTTTCTTTGTCATCTATGTTCTTTAGAAATGTGAAATATAAAACCGAGTCATACGCAGTGCGACTGAACTGCTGTTTAAATATGGCGCGTTCCCTGTTTTCCCCTCTTACCCCTCCTCGTGCTCAGACAGTGCAGCATGGTGGTGGGGGAAATGTGAAGCGAGGCTGAGCGCTTTGGGACCGGGGCCCGGGCGTGGTCCACAAGCCAAAATCTGGGCCACTTCCACTGTAGACTGTCAAACACTGTGACTGAGACTGGGCCTGCAGCTGCCGCCAGCCATCACGTATCACGGTGGAAGAGGGCGCCTGTACTCGTAGCCGCTGAAGGCTTCGCTCATCACCTGCACACCATTGGATCCGCCAGGTCCCCACGTGACTGCTATTGGCACCTTTCGGAAACGTGCGTTTCCGTTGCCAATTGTGAGACTCTGGTGAGGTTGGTATCAGTCTATGATACCACAAAGCGACGCTTGAGGTGGTGTAAAAAGTGACGCTACTGGACAGTGGATGACTGGAAATGAGTGATTTTGAGTAATGAATCACGCTGTACCCTTTGGCAATCCGATGGGAGGGTTTGGGTTTTGCGAGAGCGCGCAGAATGTTACCCGCCGTCATGTGTCTATATTTTTGTCAAATTATATGCTCCTTCCATTTTACATCTATTTATCTTTTTTGCATTTAAAAACAGGCAGGGCATAGAACCACTACTTTCTTGTGATTGTCTGCTGGGTGATGTCTTGCCATACTCCTTGAGATTAGAGACTAAATATTGAATGAAAATGTAGCCTATATTGATGTTAACTTGTAGCAACATGTTCGAAAAGATTTCGGGCTCGCAGCCATTCGTCCTAAATTTCATTGCACGATATTTCGGCTGGACGACTGCCAGACATCTTCAGGTGAGCCGAACGAGGACTGACGAAGACGTTCTCCGCTCCGTCTTGTATAGTGCGCTGATGGTACTGCCGCGCATGCGTTGCAGTCGCGGAGACAGGACCACTCCGCCCAGCGACAGCGCCCTCGATGGTGGAACTGCAGTACTGAGCTGCCGTCGGTACTGTCGCTGGCCGCAGCTATCCAAGTCTTCTGGCGTCTTCGTCTCGAGCAAATTTCGGAGATGAAAGGGATTCCACGCGTTATTCAATTGGTAACCACTGTCACGGTTCATTAGATTTCCCGCGATGCGTATTTCAACGGATTCTTTGATAATGGAGTCCCAAAAAATTGTTGCCATGGCCAAAATCGAAGTTTTGTCGTACTCTATTGAAAGTCCAAATACAACGTTCCGCAACTGCAGACTTACTGGGTTACAGTAGGCGAGTGTAACGTTGATGTTCCGTACAGCGCTCTTCCACTGTAAGCGTTGTCTTTCCTATATAGGCCATACCACATTGACACGGTATTTTGTAAATTCCCGCCTTCCGCAGTATCTAATCATCCTTCACCGATCCCAGAAAATCCGAAATCTTAGAAGGTGGACGAAAAACCACTTTCACATGAAATTTATTAAGAATCCTCGCTATTTTCAAGGAGATATTGCCAAGGAAAGGAAGAAAAGCTAGAGACTTGGCTGGCGCGTTCTCCTCTTTATCCACTTCCCGGTTCCTGGCTCTAATTGAGAAAGCCCTGTTAATTTGCCGGGTCGAGTATCCATTGTCTCTGAAGACCGTCCTTAAATGAGCAAGTTCCTTAGGCAAATTCTCTGCATTCGACACCGTATGTGCCCTGTCCACTAGGGTTTTAAGTACACTCATGGTCTGGGATGGGTGATGGCAACTTGAAGAATGCAAGTACAAATCAGTGTGAGTGGGCTTACGATAAACAGACTGTCCCACCGAGCCGTCACTCTTCTGTTTAACCAAAACATCCAGGAATGGAAGGCAAACATCTTTCTCTAGTTCCATAGTAAATCGAATATTCTCATGGATCGAGTTAAGATGATGAAAAAACTCCATTAACTTTTCTTCTCCGTGGGGGCTATACTATGAAAGTATCATCGACATATCTCCAGGAAAGAGTTGGTTTGTAGCAACACGGTTCCGATGTGCATTACGCTTACGTTAGCCCCACTTGCTTCCACTGTGTTAATTATTCAAGGGCGTGCTGAAAAATAATGCCTCCAAATTTTTAATGTGAAAACTCATTCTTGACATACCATCACCTCTGCCTGCACAGCTTCATCAGTATTAAAACGAAATCTTCAAGGTGTTTTGGAAACAGATGAAAATCGGATGGGGCCAACTCGGAACTGTATGGAGGATGATCGATGACAGTGAAACCAAGGCATCGGATTGTTGCAGATGTCTCCGCACACATGTGCGGTCTGGCATTGTCATGCTGAAGGAGAGGGTGCTCCATGTGTGGACGAACTCTTCGCATTCGAAACTTGAGGTCAGCATGCTGCATCTCACGCACCGATATAGTTCTGTTACACATCGCCACGTTACACGCTACAATTCGAAGCCCTCTAGCGGCAAAGAGCTGAAAACATGTAGCAATAAAAAACAAAGATGTAGAATGTTAATAACGTTTGTTTTACTTTAAAAAGCTTTAAGACTTTCCACGTAAAGATTTAGATGTATTACTTTTCAGCACGCACACGTATATTTGAGGTACTTTTGAGATCACTGACGGTGGCTTAAACCAGTCAGAGGAGTGTAGTGTACTATGTTGAAAATAGTGGCAGCAGAATAAAGTTTTTTCATAGCTACATTTGATGGTATAAGAAAATGTCTTTCAAACAACTTAGGCTCACTCCACTCTAGAACGAACAATAATGTTCTTAAGTTTTTGGAACACCATTCGTAGCTGTTTCTGAGAACTTGCTTCAAGAGATACCTCCCAGACATTGTTCCCTCGCTCAAAGAATGTTGTACCGCCGGGCGCTGCAACAAAGTAGTTCCCTCTGACGTGCAGAATGAGGCGGGGAACAAGCTTGTCGGCGCCAGACAAAGCAGTCGCCATTCCGTTGTCTTCCATTCTCCGCGTGCACAACTGCTGCTGATGCGCGTGAAGGTGCCTCCTGCTAATGAGACGAAGACGAACGCCGATTCAGGATTCCCAGACGGGTTAACAAAAGCACCGCTGCTTCAAAAAACACGGGCGGGGGAAAACGGGGTTGGCGCTTTGGGAATGCAACTCCCGTTTTACTTGTTCTGTAACTGCCGTACTACGGTGACAAGTACCCTTCATTCGGAAGTGTTCCTCGCTTTCCAACTTTGTTGCATGGCCATTTGTACGACGAGATAAACGCGCAGAGAATTCTTGGATTGCGTGAGGAAGCGAGCAAACTTGCAACAGTGACTAGCGAGGTTCTGCTCTTACAAAGGCTAATTTTACGAGACATTATTAATTTTTCTCAATTAAAATGCATGTGTTTGGACAGAAGGCGTCACCGGAGAACGCGATCGACTAAATTGTAAACACTTAATTTTCATGTGTGTGTCCAGATATAAGCGCCGCCTAGTGGTTCAAAACTGGTTCAAATGGCTCTAAGCGCTATCGGACTTAACATCTGAGGGCATCAGTCTCCTAGACTTAGGACTACTTGAACCTAACTAAGCTAAGGACATCACACACATCCCTGTCAGAGGCGGGATTCGAACCTGCGACCATAGCAGCGGCACGGTTAGATTAAGTAGTGTGTAAGCCGTAAGCCTAGCGACCGATGACCTCAGCAGTTTGGTCCCATAGCAACTTACCAGAAACTTCCAATAAAAAAAAAAACAAAGAACAAAAAAATGTTTATGCAATATTTCCAAGTGGTAGTCGAAGACCGATTTCAAATCAAAATTATATGGTTCCAGAGACTTTTCAACGTTTCGAACATCTATGATGTGTACACGTAGACTAAAGTAATGAATGAAAATTTGCACCAAGGCCAGGATTTGAACCCGGGTCTCCTGCTCACTGGGAACATGCGCTAAGCACTGTACCGGCCTAGCACAGTGGCTTCGCACAACTGCACGGACTACACTAGGACGACTCACTCCTCAATTCAAATTCCTATTCACGCCTCAGTTCTCTTGGTATTCCCCTTAACGTCGGAACAGCTTTGCAGAGGCTCTCGAACTATACCGAAATAGCACCTCGGCTTCGAACGAAATGGAGGATCCTGCCCGAAACCCAGACATAAGCGCTTTAAACAAACGAAACTATGTGGTTCCAAAGAGACCTTCTCAAATCTCAAACATATGTGATGCCGGCCGCGGTGGACGAGCGGTTCTAGACGCTACAGTCTGGAACCGCTTGAACGCTACGGTCGCAGGTTCGAATCCTCCCTCGGGCATGGATGTGTGTGATGTTCTTAGATTAGTTAGGTTTAAGTAGTTCTAAGTTCTAGGGGACTGATGACCTCAGAAGTTAAGTCCCATAGTGCTCAGAGCACTATGGGACTTAACATATGTGATATATATAGGCAGACTGAAGCGGCGAATAAAAATATGCACCAAGGCCAAAATTTGAAGCTGGGTCTCCTACTCACTAAACAGGTTTGCTAACCACTACGCCGCCCGGAGGCATAACAGCAGGGTAGTCCGTGAGTAGGAGACACGGCTTCAAATTTTGGCCTTGGTGCATATTTTCATTCGCCGCTTCAGTCTGCATATACATATATCGCAGACCGACTCAGTGTCTGACTTCAGGTAACAGCTAGAACATGATAAGTAGGAAAGCTTGGGTTACGTAAAGTATTCAGACATTTTAAAGAAACAGATAGCGTTGATACACAAATTGTGTAATGGTTTCAACTTCGATGATGGGTGAATGTAGACTTTCTCGGAATCTATAACACTGATGAAAAGATCTCAACATTACGCCAGAAGATGATGAGTATGACAGTCGTCAAAAGGTACTCTGCGTTTTCGATATTATGTTTGTAATATGATAACACTGCATATTACACGGAAAATAATAAAAGTGCAAGCCTTTAAAGCAATCGGAACAAGTTCACTGTAAATACTTGTGCTACACAGCTACTATGCGATTTCCACGGAAATTTATCTTCATTTTCTTTTTAAATATTTATCAGTTATAATAGTTCCACATCAGGGATCTACGTCACGCAAAACAAACAACATCTGATTAATAGGTGGTTCCGTAACGCGGACATCTGATGATAAACAAAGGTTCGAAACCGGTACTGGGAAAGAAAAACAGAGTGTGTAAAATTGTTCAAATGTGTGCGAAATCCTAAGGGACCAAACTGCTGAGGTCATTGGTCCCTAGACCTACGCACTACTTTAACTTATGCTAAGAACAACATACAAACCCATGCCCGAGGGAGGACTCGAACTTCCGGCGGGAGGGGCCGCACAATCCGTGACGTGACACCTCAAACCGCGTGGCCACTCCTTGGTGGGTGTTTTATAACGTATTTTATAATACAGCCATAGCATCTTCATAAAGTCAACCACTGACAAAATAGATGAGTACTCTTACCCTGAATACAAAATAACATACGACGGACTAAGCAAGAAAGATGTAAAATGCAGATTAATCTTATCCATTAAGGATATTTTAGAACCTGTGACTATTAACTGAATGTAAATACATAAAACTGCAACCAGTCAGTAATAAATAACTATTCAAAAAAGTGACTGCTTACAGTTTTATGTATTTACATAAAAAAACAATCTAGCACAGCGAAGAGGGCACTTCTCACCAACAGAAGTCTACTCTACCAACCGTAAACAAAAATTCCGCTCACAGGTGACGTAGGGCACAAACGGTGACGACCAACCACCGTGTTATCCTCTCCTAATAGCGTCACTGGATGCGGTATGTAGGGGCCTGGGATCAGCACACCGGTCTAAAGGCCGTTGTCGGTTTTCGTCCCGGCGGAGGGTCGAGTCCTCCTTCGGGCATGGGTGTGTGTGTGTTTGTCCTTAAGATAATTTAGGTTAAGTCGTGTGTAAGCTTATGGACTGATGACCTTAGCAGTTAAGTCCCATAAGATTTCACACACATTTGTACATTTTTTCAGTTTTCGTTGCCTGAAGACGGTTTTACTAGACCAAGTGGCTCCTCACGTGGCATCACAAGTCCGCACAGTTCTCCCACCAAGGAAAAAATCTCTGGCAGTACTGGGCGCTCTGCATGGCAGTGAACCGCGCTGACCACTCAGCTACGGATGCGGATATAGTATCAGATATCGGCTTCAATCTGAGGAAGAAATTTGTGAGAATATACATCCGGAACACAAAATTACATACATACATAAAAAATTTGAATCACCCTGGTTCCCAGAACTCCTGAAGATAGACGCTGACTGTGGATATTGTATCACAAACACAGTCCCTTTGACTGTTCAAAGATGTCACTAAACCCGATCAAAGATGTAAACAACCACGCATGAGCAGCGCCTATTAGATGGAGGGGGTCCGACAGCCGATCAGTTCCAGTCATTCCACCGGGGAAGAAGTACACGGCTCGTGTTGTCTGTACCTCCACCATGCCTAGACGGTCAATACCGCGGTTCGATCGCGTCCACATTCTTACTTTGTGCCAGGAAGGGCCCTCAACAAGGGAAGTGTCCAGGCTACTTGGAGCGGACCAAAGCGATGTTGCTCGGACATGGAGGAGATAGAGAGAGACAGTAACTGTCGATGACATGCATCGCTCAGGCCGCCCAAGGACTACTACTGCAGTGGATGACCGCTACCTACTGATTATGGCTCGGAGGAAACCTGACAGCAACGACGCCATGTTGAATAATGCTTTTCGTGCAGCCACGGGACGTCGCGTTACGACTCAAACTGTGGGCAATACGCTGCATGATGCGCAACTTCACTCCCGACGACCATGACGAGGTCCATCTTTGCAACCACGACACCATGCAGAGCGGTACAGATGGGTCCAACAACATGCGGGATGGACCGCTCACGATTGGCCTCACGTTCTCTCCACTGATGAGTGTCGCACATGCCTTCAACCAGACAATCGGCGGAGACCTGTTTCGAGGCAACCCGGTCAGGCTGAACGCCTTAGACACACTGTCCAACGATTGCAATGAGGTGGAGGTTCCCTGCTGTTTTGGGAGTGGCAGTATGTGGAGCCGACGTACGCCACTGGTGGTCATGGAAGGCGCCGTAACGACTGTACGATACGTGAATGCCATCCTCCGACCGATACTGCAACCATGTCGGCAGCATATGGGCAACGCATTCGTCTTCTTGGAAGATGATTCGCGCCCCCATCGTGCACATCTTGTGAATGACTTCCTTCAGGATAACGACATCGCTCGACTAGAGTGGTCAGCATGTTCTTCAAACATGAACCCTATCGAACATGCCTGGGATAGATTGAAAAGGGCTGTTTATGGACGACGTGACTCACCAACGACTCTGAGGGACCTACGCCGAATAGCCGTTGAGGGGTGGGACAATCTGGACCAACAGTGCCTTGATGAACTTGTGGATAGTACGCCACAACGAATACAAGCATGCATCAATGCAAGAGGACGTGCTACTGGTTATTAGAGGTACCGGTGTGTGCAACAAACTGGACCATCGCCTCTGAAGGTCTCGCTGTATGGTGGTACAACATGCAATATGTGGTTTTCATGAGCAATAAAAAGGGCGGAAATGATATTAATGTTGATCTCTATTCCAATTTTCAGTACAGGTTCCGGAACTCTCGGAACCGAGGTGATGCAAAACTTTTTGTAATGTGAGTAGTAGTGGATCATGGACTGTGAGAAAACCGGAAAAGAAAACAATCGAAACGTTTGAAATGTGGTATTGTAGAAAAATGTCGAAAATTAGGTGGACTGGTAAGATAGAAACGAGGAGGTTCTCCGCAGAAACGGCGGGGAAAGGAACATGTGGGAAAGGCTGACAAGAAGTAGAAACAGGATGACAGAACAGGGCACCAGTGAAAAAGTAGCATGGTGTTACAGCGACCTGTAGTAAGTAAATACGTAGAGTTGGATAAAGACTGGAATATGAGAATGTAGAGTGCAAGAGCGACTCTTAAATGACGAGGTGGGCACAGAAGAAGACGGCTGCATCAAATCAGTCACACGACTAATGAACCTCCCCGCATCCCTCAAAAAAAACAAAAAACAAAAAAAAAAAAAAAAAAGGAAATAATTTTTGAGGTGTCACCGCCAGACACCACACTTGCTAGGTGGTAGCTTTAAATCGGCCGCGGTCCATTAGTACATGTCGGACCCGCGTGTCGCCACTGTCAGGGATCGCAGACCGAGCGCCACCACAAGGCAGGTCTCGAGATACGGACTAGCACTCGCCCCAGTTGTACGGACGACTTTGCTAGCGACTACACTGACGAAGCCTCGCTCCTTTGCCGAGCAGATAGTTAGAATAGCCTTCAGCTAAGTCCATGGCTACGACCTAGCAAGGCGCCATTAGTAACATTGCATGTATCTAAAGAGTCTCACTTGTATCGCCACAATCTCCAGATGTACCAAAAGGATGGATTAAAGTTAAGTATTCCAGAAGCTACGTACTTTTCTTTATAGCTTTCATTACGTATCCTGTTTCAGACCTCACGCCATCCTGCTTTAGCTTAGCGCGTGCCTTTCGGCTTCCTCTCATTGTGTCTAGGCTGTCTGGTCTAGACACAACAATTTTATATGTATATTATATTTTATATATGCATATTTCTGGAACTTTTAGACACCGCTTCGTGCACACAAGAATGAAGTAACGAGGTGTACTTGACTCTTTAGTTGGGGTATCGGCCGCCGTATACTGGAGGCGGAGAGCGCTAGTGGGACCGTGCCGGCGGGCGGACAGGGTGTGTTCGCGCTGGCCGGCCAGCGTAGCGTCGCAGAAGACGCCCCTGCTGCTGCCCGCCTGCGGCGCCGCGCTAATGAGCGGCCGGCGGTCGGCGGGCGGCGGGCCAGATCAACAGGTGCCTAGTGCCGCTGGCCGCAAGCTTTCTAACGCTTTATTACTTTCTTCTGGACGGAGAAAGCGCACGCGAGCCATAGCAAAAACCGACGTTCGTCCAAACCTGCCACAACCCTGCGTCATCCTAAACTCGCGTCGTTAAGCTAAGTTATTGGACACCTTACTCCGGGTCTAGTTCCAAAAGGTTCGACAGGGTGCACGGTACTGGGTTTACTGGTTCAATATGCTGTGTCTCTGAAAACGATCCAGGAAGAGAGAGATGTAGCTATCAGTTTAACGTCGCGCCGACGAATAGGTCATTAGAGACTGTTACAATAACCGCCACAACCCCCACAACCACAACCATCACCACACCACGACCTATATACACAAGATAACCCTACAGAAGGTAGTGTTTGCTCCATATTATTATGTTCGAAAACTAATACCTGTTGAGACACAGATAAGGCGAGATTCACAAGGGATGGCGTAGTGGATTACCAAAATAAGCACGTGTGCGCAGATGCAAATCATTGACAGATTATGGACGTGAGGTATCAGGATCGCGTTCAGCACCAGTGTATGCGCAGGAATTGTGGTGAAAGATTCATAGCACCATATACTTTACCAAACAGATTAACAGGTGCTGTATATGATCGATTTCTGCTCCAAGAAGTACCAGGACTGTTCGCGAACGTTTCCCTTGCAGAACGAAGACTGTGGTTTACGCACGACGGAGCACCACCACATGCGACAGTACTTCCGCGAACGATTTCATGGGTGATGGATTGGTCGAGGAGGTCGAGTAGGATGGTCTCCCCGTTCATCGCACGCGAATCCGTTGGATTTCTGCTCTGTGCAGGCGTTAGAGGAGCGTTTGCCAATGAATGTGTCAGGACACGTGGCAATCACATAGAACAGTGCATATAGTTTCTACCTCTACGTATCAGACAGATGGAAATGAGAGGACAGATGGACGCATATCTCAACAGGGTTTCAGGACTACAAGAACTTTTCATCTAGTTCTGACCAGCGCTGCGTTCTATACCTGAATTTATTCGTTGTTTGCTATCATGCCCGCTCCATGACTCCAAGCGCTGCTGCATCAGTCGTGTAGAGCTCCTCGCACTAACGTCTCGTACGCGATTTCTTGTAAAGAGGTACTGGTCTTATCCATAACCCTTCCAGACATCAAAGTCTTCCATTTTCATTCCCTAATACCGATATTCAACGTACATCGCACTTCATATTGCCTCTCAGTATTACTCCTAAATACACTGACGGAAAAAAATCGCAATACCAAGTCGGAGTTGTACGGCATAAAGGAAAGTTGTTAAGCCCTTTCTACATCTGAAAGATCATGCCTATTCAAATTTCTAGCCAGTCGCATAACACTGGCGCTAGTAGCGCCACTATGGGGGTGAAAATCAGGTTTGCTTTAAACACGCGATGTACCGCTCGTGAACGTTAGTTCTCCTCCGCATGCGAAAATACACTCCTGGAAATGGAAAAAAGAACACATTGACACCGGTGTGTCAGACACACCATACTTGCTCCGGACACTGCGAGAGGGCTGTACAAGCAATGATCACACGCACGGCACAGCGGACACACCAGGAACCGCGGTGTTGGCCGTCGAATGGCGCTAGCTGCGCAGCATTTGTGCACCGCCGCCGTCAGTGTCAGCCAGTTTGCCGTGGCTTACGGAGCTCCATCGCAGTCTTTAACACTGGTAGCATGCCACGACAGCGTGGACGTGAACCGTATGTGCAGTTGACGGACTTTGAGCGAGGGCGTATAGTGGGCATGCGGGAGGCCGGGTGGACGTACCGCCGAATTGCTCGACACGTGGGGCGTGAGGTCTCCACAGTACATCGATGTTGTCGCCAGTGGTCGGCGGAAGGTGCACGTGCCCGTCGACCTGGGACCGGACCGCAGCGACGCACGGATGCACGCCAAGATCGTAGGATCCTACGCAGTGCCGTAGGGGACCGCACCGCCACTTCCCAGCAAATTAGGGACACTGTTGCTCCTGGGGTATTGGCGAGGACCATTCGCAACCGTCTCCATGAAGCTGGGCTACGGTCCCGCACACCGTTAGGCCGTCTTCCGCTCACGCCCCAACATCGTGCAGCCCGCCTCCAGTGGTGTCGCGACAGGCGTGAATGGAGGGACGAATGGAGACGTGTCGTCTTCAGCGATGAGAGTCGCTTCTGCCTTGGTGCCAATGATGGTCGTATGCGTGTTTGGCGCCGTGCAGGTGAGCGCCACAATCAGGACTGCATACGACCGAGGCACACAGGGCCAACACCCGGCATCATGGTGTGGGGAGCGATCTCCTACACTAGCCGTACACCACTGGTGATCGTCGAGGGGACACTGAATAGTGCACGGTACATCCAAACCGTCATCGAACCCATCGTTCTACCATTCCTAGACCGGCAAGGGAACTTGCTGTTCCAACAGGACAATGCACGTCCGCATGTATCCCGTGCCACCCAACGTGCTCTAGAAGGTGTAAGTCAACTACCCTGGCCAGCAAGATCTCCGGATCTGTCCCCCATTGAGCATGTTTGGGACTGGATGAAGCGTCGTCTCACGCGGTCTGCACGTCCAGCACGAATGCTGGTCCAACTGAGGCGCCAGGTGGAAATGGCATGGCAAGCCGTTCCACAGGACTACATCCAGCATCTCTACGATCGTCTCCATGGGAGAATAGCAGCCTGCATTGCTGCGAAAGGTGGATATACACTGTACTAGTGCCGACATTGTGCATGCTCTGTTGCCTGTGTCTATGTGCCTGTGGTTCTGTCAGTGTGATCATGTGATGTATCTGACCCCAGGAATGTGTCAATAAAGTTTCCCCTTCCTGGGACAATGAATTCACGGTGTTCTTATTTCAATTTCCAGGAGTGTATTTTGTTGACACGGACCTACATAGGGAGAAACGATCACTACGACAAAATAAGGGAAATAAGAGCTCGTACGGAAAGATACAGGTGTTCGTTCTTTCCGTGAGCTATACTACACTCCTGGAAATTGAAATAAGAACACCGTGAATTCATTGTCCCAGGAATGGGAAACTTTATTGACACATTCCTGGGGTCAGATACATCACATGATCACACTGACAGAACCACAGGCACATAGACACAGGCAACAGAGCATGCACAATGTCGGCACTAGTACAGTGTATATCCACCTTTCGCAGCAATGCAGGCTGCTATTCTCCCATGGAGACGATCGTAGAGATGCTGGATGTAGTCCTGTGGAACGGCTTGCCATGCCATTTCCACCTGGCGCCTCAGTTGGACCAGCGTTCGTGCTGGACATGCAGACCGCGTGAGACGACGCTTCATCCAGTCCCAAATATGCTCAATGGGGAACAGATCCGGAGATCTTGCTGGCCAGGGTAGTTGACGTACACCTTCTAGAGCACGTTGGGTGGCACGGGATACATGCGGACGTGCATTGTCCTGTTGGAACAGCAAGTTCCCTTGCCGGTCTAGGAATGGTAGAACGATGGGTTCGATGACGGTTTGGATGTACCGTGCACTATTCAGTGTCCCCTCGACGATCACCAGTGGTGTACGGCCAGTGTAGGAGATCGCTCCCCACACCATGATGCCGGGTGTTGGCCCTGTGTGCCTCGGTCGTATGCAGTCCTGATTGTGGCGCTCACCTGCACGGCGCCAAACACGCATACGACCATCATTGGCACCAAGGCAGAAGTGACTCTCATCGCTGAAGACGACACGTCTCCATTCGTCCCTCCATTCATGCCTGTCGCGACACCACTGGAAGCGGGCTGCACGATGTTGGGGCGTGAGCGGAAGACGGCCTAACGGTGTGCGGGACCGTAGCCCAGCTTCATGGAGACGGTTGCGAATGGTCCTCGCCGATACCCCAGGAGCAACAGTGTCCCTAATTTGCTGGGAAGTGGCGTTGCGGTCCCCTACGGCACTGTGTAGGATCCTACGGTCTTGGCGTGCATCCGTGCGTCGCTGCGGACCGGTCCCAGGTCGACGGGCACGTGCACCTTCCGCCGACCACTGGCGACAACATCGATGTACTGTGGAGACCTCACGCCCCACGTGTTGAGCAATTCGGCGGTACGTCCACCCGGCCTCCCGCATGCCCACTATACGCCCTCGCTCAAAGTCCGTCAACTGCACATACGGTTCACGTCCATGCTGTCGCGGCATGCTAACAGTGTTAAAGACTGCGATGGAGCTCCGTATGCCACGGCAAACTGGCTGACACTGACGGCGGCGGTGCACAAATGCTGCGCAGCTAGCGCCATTCGACGGCCAACACCGCGGTTCCTGGTGTGTCCGCTGTGCCGTGCGTGTGATCATTGCTTGTACAGCCCTCCCGCAGTGTCCGGAACAAGTATGGTGGGTCTGACACACCGGTGTCAATGTGTTCTTTTTTCCATTTCCAGGAGTGTAGATTGGAACAATAGAGAATTATGAAGGTGGTTCGATGAACCCTCTGCCAGGCACTTAAATGTGATTTGAAGAGTATCCAAGTAGATGCAGATATAGAATCAGGTGAGGTAAGTGGGGTGGGGGTGGGGGCTGTGAGGGTGCGGAACGACTGAAATGCCTTTTGAGATTCCGTGATGGACGTGGCCATCTGAGACGTTACCATGATCCAGTATCCACTAGTCTGCAGTGCCCGCTCTAACTCGATTCACCCTTTTTCTGAGTCTTCGAGAACATCGTTGTAAAGCCTTTGGTTATACCCATACTCTCAAAAAAGTAAACGAGCATTGTTTTGATTTGCTCATTCGAGCATCTTACGGTCGAGGACACGTCTCAGTGTGCCATTCATCACTTTGCCTCTTTGTCCCAGAAACGTACTCAAACCTCTCAAGAAGATCAAACGAACACGTTCCTTCGATTGTCTTTCTGTTCATCTGTGAAGTTTTTCGGCATTATTTTGGCAAAATCTTTCGCATGTACAAATCTTCGGTCAAAATTTGATGTATGGCGGAAGTTTTATTGTTAAACGTCGGTCTGACCTGAAAACTAGCACGTACACTTTCGACATTTTCGTCGGTTTTTGAAGTTGAAGGTCTCCCTGAGCGACGTTCATCTTCAGTACGTTCATGCCCTTCTGAAAATTAATAGAGAATGTTCCACAGATGCATGTCTCAACTTTTCGAAGGTCATACTCGCGGACTCCCCAAGTTTAACACAAAACGTTATAACATAACGTTGCTCTAAATTCTGCTGTTACATTTCCGTAACACACAACAAAAACACAACTTCACTGAAGGCGCTCTCAAAAATCGCGTGACGGCTGTACAGATCTGAAACTCGGACTGAGCATCTGTAAGGGATGAACACAGTGATCAACAAAAGTATAACAACGCAGCGTTGACAGATCACTCGCAGTGTTGTCAGTCTCATTACTTTTCTCAAATACCTCGAGCATTGTTTTCGGTGTTAGAAGATGGCTGGATCAATGGATGGATGATATCAGGAAGACGTATATAAATCCACATTGTGATATTGCAGCCAACGGGTAGTATCACACATTTATAATACTGTAGTCAGTCATGAACTTTAACGGTAAACTTTTTATTCTCTCTATCCAACTAGACCCAAACACTACCGTTATAAACTCGCGCAACTTCAGCGTCGCTGTTCACTGCTGCAGAAAGAGCAGTGGCGCAGGCAGACTGCGCTGACGCTGCAACATTTGAGCCCATCACGTGCGTGCAGCGTACTACTATAGCACGCCTTTTAGCAGCATCTCTTCCTTTTGATACTCGTGTGAACAGGGCTCCAAACTTATCAGTCTGGACACTATAGCTGCCGTGTATATCAAATTGACACACAGGACGACTTCTCTGGCAGGCCATGTGCATCAAATTGATACAAATGTTCCAGGCCGTGTATACAAATCGAATAAACAGCTGCAATGATTTCAAATGGATAAGTAGTTGCCCTGACCTCCGGTGCACGTTTGGTTCTGAATTTCGTTGACGGATTAGTGTGACAGTTGACTCTCTGTAGTTTCACCCTGCAGTGAACTGTTTCCTTGCGGTTGCGACCTCTAGCTAAGTTCGCGATAACTCGCGCGGCAACTTTGCTACGGGTCATTCGTGTTTGAACTCGTGTTCCCTTGAAGATTTGAACTTGATTTCTCGTCAGTTTGTGACAGTGTCCAGCACGGAGTCACTTTCAGGTTGGTTGGACGAGGAAAGCGAATTCTGTGATAGAAGGCCGGTATATTCGATCACATTTCTGACGGCGGTGATCCTGAATATTGATTGGAGAGTTCTGATGCACGCTGTCCGAGAAAAAGAAAAAGGGCAGCTGTTGGCGAATCAGCAACTGTGCCGTAAAGAGATTTCTCCGAAGTTACAGGGAGTGATGTAACTGGAAATATGAATGACTTTACCACAGCCTGTAACGAGGAAATTGCTGATCATGTGAGGACGAAAATGAGTGGAAGAGGCGATAAACTGGATTTTGATCGATCGTTTGTTGAACACAAACTTTTGGAAATATTTGTCACCGAGACGAATCATTATACCGAGCAAAGAATTATTGACAATAAAAAAAATGGTTCAAATGGCTCTGAGCACTATGGGACTTAACAACGGAGGTCATCAGTCCCCTAGAACTTAGAACTACTTAAACCTAACTACGTGGCGGTTGCGCGGTTCCAGACTGAAGCGCCTAGAACCGCTCGGCCACAACGGGCGGCTATTGACAATATTGTCAACGAGAAATGTACAGAACACAGCAGACTACAGCAACGGGTAGACACAAATAACGAAGAAATCTTTTTATTTTCTTCTCTGGAATGGTCTGGATCGAAAACCTACACTCCAGAAATATTGGTCAAAGAATATACTATACAAAATTTAAGTAAATAAAGCTTTACCCCGCAAGATGTTTGAGGCACTTTTGAGTATGCTACATTTTTCGGGCGGTTCTGGTACAAACAACAGAAAATTGTACGAAATTTTACCATTAGTTGACCTAGTAAATGGGAAATTTCACGAAGTATATCATTCTGGTAAGAAAGTGTGCATTGATGAAACTATGGAACCATTCAGAGGAAGGGTGCGGTTTGGCCAGTATATTCCGGGAAAGCGTCATAAATATGGTCTCAAGCTAGGCAAACTGTGCGTTCATGGAGGCTATACCTGAGAAGCGAAAGTGTATGCTGGAAAGGAGATTGCCCCCGCTGATAATGAGATGTTCAACAATGTAGTGACTGGAGTTGACGGTTCCACTGTTGGGTGCCGGATGCACTCTGTACGTCGGCAATTACTATACGAGCATCGCCTTAGCACCATATGTTGAAGGAATATTCAATCCACATCGTTTTTCTTTGTTTTGTTTTGTTTTAGGGCACAAAAACAACTGCGGTCATACGCGCCCAAGTCGAAAGTGTAGAACACGAACACCGAGAGGAGTTAAACGACTATATGTAAGTCCCTATGGACAGAGTAGGTGACAGCTAAAAACAGGCAAGTGGCAAACGGGCTAAAAACACACTATACAGAAATGGAGGTCCAAAACCGAAAAATTAAATGGCCTTCGCCATATTGCTTCGGAGGATAAAAAGCAAAACACGGTCGACAGCCCACGCGTCATTCGGTAAAACGGCTGATAAATCAGACGGCAAACCCAAGCTGGAAAGTAAATTGTTAAAAAAAAGAGCATTCCAGTAGGAAGTGGCGAACACTCGGCGATACGCATGTAAAGCATAAACCTAATAATTAATTTAAATAAGTTGTTACATCCTCTGTGAATCTGTAAACCTACTTGCTGAGTTATAAACATTCAGCATTTATATTAGTTTTTCTCTATTCTTCCAAAAACTAAATGTCATTCGACTGAAACGCTGAAAGGAGTCTTTATTTGTTGTTAAATGTTGTGCATCATCCCCCGACACTTGGCCTAGAAGGTATGATATTGAAGAAATTAACCTCACAGGCCATGTGTCTAACAATTATTCACTCCTGTAACAACCTCGGCCTAGTACATAGCCTTGGGTGACTCAGGTTCGGGAGCCAACGTGTTAAACCACGCTCGTCAACACGCTTTCTCTGTCTTTTCACAAGTGCCATTACTTCCCTATTTCTGTGAAACTTGAGTTTCTCCCGGCGTATAAAATGTTCACATCGTTTACGGAAATGCAGCCGGTCTACGCCTTCGACAGTCGCCGATATTTCGATAGGTAAACATAGTGTCATTTTCAAATAACAAGTGCCCGTGTAAGAAAATGTAAACCCTCGGCTACGCCGACCAAGAGCCATTATGCGGCATGTCAACATCTACATCTGCACTCCACAAGCCACCTGATGGTGTGTGGTGGCGGGTACTTCTGGTACCACTATCTAATCCCCTCTTCCCTACTGTATTTGTGAATGGCGCGGTTGAAGAGTGACTCTCGGTAATCCTCCATATAACCTCTGCTGTAACAAACAGCCGCGTGCGGTAGCCGCGAGGTCTTAGGTGCCTTGCACGGTTCGCGCGGCTCCCCCCGTCGGAGGTTCGAGTCCTCCCTCGGGCATGGGTGTGTGTGTTGTCCTTAGCGTAAGTTAAAGTTCGATTAAGTAGTGTGAAAGCTTAGGGACCGATGACATAAGACCATACCACAAATATCCAATTTAAACAAACAGATAAACAACACACGCCCGGTAAACACCTTGAAACACCTTGTGCCACCACACAACCAAAAATGACCAACTTCAGAATTTATCGATAGTGAGCAATAATTTCCAGTGGGTCTATACGTAGCCTTAACTCTGACTCTTCGTTATTTGAGGCCGGCCGGTGTGGCCGTGCGGTTAAAGGCGCTTCAGTCTGGAACCGCGTGACCGCTACGGTCGCAGGTTCGAATCCTGCCTCGGGCATGGATGTGTGTGATGTCCTTAGGTTAGTTAGGTTTAATTAGTTCTACGTTCTAGGCGACTGATGACCTCAGAAGTTAAGTCGCATAGTGCTCAGAGCCATTTGAACCATTTGAACCATCCGTTATTTGACCAGGAAGAAAACAGGATTCAAATCAAATTTTAAGCAAGAACTTGAGTCTCTATTTCTAAGATCACTTGTTTATTTAATGTCAAATGCTTTCATAGTAGCACTATCCCAATAGCTGGAAATTCAAGCCAGTACTCCTGTGTTGTTATATTCCACTGAATGAACTGTACCTAGGCAATGTCCAGCAATAACAGATTTGATCGGCTGTTCTAAGCATATACGACGCTTCTGCTCAGCACATCTGTTCCCCAAAGAAGGTCTGACGACAACAGATGGAAGTTTGGGTCTGGCCGTTATTCGTGCACGGGTAGCTAAAGAGGAAAGGTGATCGCACGAGAAAACCGGTTCGAGTCCCAATCCGTCACAAACTTCCATTGTCGTCATTTCATTATACAGGTGGTGATTGTCCGTACTCGCACCAGCGAATACGTTTCATGTTTTTCATAAAGTCTGTAGTCGCCGCTGTGCCAACTTACTTATGAAAAACACAGGCACTGTAATATCGTAATAATGACATTCCCATGGACGAGAAATAAATTCCTAATCTTTCTTAATTATTTTATCCAACTGTACTTCATATCTGCATGTGAGAGTAATAAGATATTATACACTGTGTTATACAAAGTTTCAGGTACACTGAGAACGGAACTAGGTACTCTCTTTAACGAAATTCTTTCGTACAGTATGAAGTGCCACAGAGTTGTGGCACCCCAGGAAGTCGAGATGAGCGGACGAGGAGGAGCGCGGCACGATGTAAGGCTGCTTGCAGCGACTGGTCCCCCTGAATCGGCTCCCCGCGTGTAACTGCCCACACAACGATCGCGCCCGGACGAGGCCCCGTTCTCGTCTCTCCAGTTTTTTGTGGTCCCCTCCAGCAGCTTGTCCTTCGTCTGTCACGGATGTCACAAGGAGCATTTGTATTCACGTCGGATGTCTTTCCGAAAGCAAAATTACACATCAAGTTTCTTTCCGTTCCATTCTATCTGTCCGAGTGAGCACCCTCAACACAGAGCCACTAATTGCACTTCGTGTCCACTTTTTCCCTCTATAACTCTTTTAAGCCTGCCATTGGAACTTGTGAGAAAGTTACACTCTCCAACAAGATAAATAATTCCATTGCTTTCAGAGTCTTTATAAAAATTGTTTGTGCTATGTAATATTCAGTCACAGCATCAATGACATTTGACACGTATGTAAAATATCTTAACAATAAAACTAAAACATAAAAAGCACTGCTGCTTTTTGTCTGTTAACAAGTTCACCATCACGCCATAATTTAGCACTTCCTTCAAAGACTCCAAAATACGAAAAAGAGCAAAATATTTTTCAGTCTGATTTTACCAATCACAGTACTTGACAGGTCGAGGCCCCCTGTACATTATTCTGTGAACCACATAGCAACATACTTCTAATCAGAAGTATTCAAAATGGCGGAAGCACACGGTTAAGTGTACCACTATCCTGCAGTAGATGTCGCTGGCATATTTTCCTTACAATAGAGACGAAAATGTATATAGCAGAGATGCCAATAGTTTATCGAAGTTACGTAGTAAGTGGAGCTCGCGCAAAAATAGGTTTTCAGCGTCATTGAAGCAATGCTACCAGCAAGAAATTAAGATATTCGATCTTGTAGAAATGTAATTTTCATACTGTGACACCACGCTCGCCCAACATTATGTTCAGTCAAGCAGTCAGTGGACTTCCGTTCACTTCCTTACCGTAGCGATCACTGAGGACTGCTAAATTTTCGTCGACCTTAGAATCATTTGTTAATTCTTTAATTTCTTCGAGTGTTATTGTGTTCCTTTGCGCATCATAAGCTTCTGATATGATCATTTAAATCTGCAGAACGGTGACTGGTGCAGCGCGGGATTAGCCGAGCGGTCTCAGGCGCTGCAGTCATGGACTGTGCGGCTGGTCCCGGCGGAGGTTCGAGTCCTCCCTCGGGCATGGGTGTCTGTGTTTGTCCTTAGGATAATTTAGATCAAATAGTGTGTAAGCTAAGGGACTGATGACCTTAGCAGTTAAGTCCCATAACATTTCACACACATTTGAACATTTTGGTGACTGGTGATCGCTTCGTTTCAGTTGTTGTCAAAAAGATTCCCTCGCTCTGTTTCAATCGTAATTAACTCTATCCATCGTCCCTGTCATAACAGTGCCAACACGGGTTGCTGTTATTAGCCTCTACAGATCTAATTAGAAATCTGTCCTCTCTCGATCTCACTTTCCTTATCCCTACTAAGTACCACGTCATTACGCCAAACTCTCTTTTCAGATTCTCCAATTTTCATACAAAATTCAAACTTCTAACACTGTTCGCTGCCAAGCATAGAAAATGAGTTTCAGTCACTATACTTCTGATTACTTCCTCCCCCTCCACGGAGATCCAAACGGGGGATTATTTTGCCTCCGGAGTTATTTGCGAAAGAAATGTTTATGTTCGGGATAGCTTGTGATATTGTTCGACCTGCGGATGGACATTTCGTGTCTTTAATGCGACCGTTCTCGTCGCTTTCTGTAGCTCATTGGTGATTCTTATTCCTCGCCGTGCAGCTTTCGCCGGCCGCTGTGGCCGAGCGGTTCCAGGCGCTTCAGTCCGGAGCCGCGCTGCTGCTACAGTCGCAGGTTCGAATCCTGCCTCGGGCATGGATGTGTGTGATGTCCTTAGGCTAGTTCGGTTTAAGTAGTTCTAAGTTCTAGGGGACTGATGACCTCAGATGTTAGGTCCCACAGTGCTCAGAGCCATTTGAACCATTTTTTGGGGCAGTTTTCCATCACAAAAGCTGCAGAGTGCCCTGAACCTGTATCAGTTGCTCTGCCTTTTCTTAAAGGCCTTTGAAGGAATGAGCACAGTTCCTTCTGTGAAAAGTGTTGAGATCGAAAACTGGACCTTGTGACGTTATCTGTGCTTACGGTCGACAAAAATAAAATCTGACTCTTCATTCAGTACAGCCTGCCTTAACAACCACTTTTTTACTCCATCAGTGTAATGTGATGAGTATAAAGAGTGCAGTCTATTCCTGTCTCTGGTCCGGAAGTTCTAGCGTGCTATTAAGTCTTTGTAGCTACGAGTAATGTAAATCATGATAAACCGAAATGTGCTTCCATAGCTCAATATTAACGTCGTGAACAACTGGAAAAAAAAAAAAAAAAAAAAAAAAACGCTTCCAGTTGCAACTGACATAGGACATTTTCATACACTATTCCCTACTTAAATTAGGTTGACATTCACTAAAATTTAATGTATTGCAGATTTACGTGTGCTACCACATCATCAACAACTCACTCTCAACCACCGAGTGATGTGGCGCAGTGATTTGCACACTGGACTCGCATTCTGGAGGACGACGGTTTAATCCCGCGTCCGGCCATCCTGATTTAGGTTTTTCATTATTTCCCTAAATCGCTCCAGGCAAATGCCTGGATGGTTCCTTTGAAAGGACACAGCCGACTTTCTTCCCCGTCCTTCCCTACTCCGATGAGACCGATGACCTCGCTGTCTGGTCTCCTCCCCCAAAAACAACCCAACACAACAATTCACTCTCACGCAACGCTTGACGTATAGCGAAAACGTATTGAAGATCAACGGAAATTAAATGGGTCCAGAGACCTTTCAAGTCTCAAATACCTATGTTGTATGTAAGCAGACTGAAGCGACGTATGAAAGTACGTACCCTCGGTCAGGATTCGAACCCGGGTCTCCTGCTCACTAGGCAAATGCGCCAACCATTATGCCACCGTGTCACGGGGACTTTACACAACTGCAAGTACTACCCTGCGAAGCCTCCCTCCTTAAATCAAATTCCATTCACGCCTCTGCACACTTATTATTCCCTGTAAATCCGAACAGTTTTGCACAGGCCATCCAACTATATTGAAACAGCGCCTCAGCATTGAACGAAATGGGGGATCCTGCCTGAAACCCAGACTTAAGTGCTTTATCAAATGAAATTACATGTTTACAGAGACCTTTTTGAGTCCCAGATATCTATGGTGTGCATATGATGACAGGGGAGATACCAGGTGGGCTGAGACGTGAGTGGACATTTGGTTCGAGAAGGAAGGCAGTTGCACAAAGCTTCTGTGTACCTGTTCCAGCGTTTCCCTTACAACCAAGGGAACTATTTTCTATTTATTTCTAGGACAGCGTGGTCGACTGTCCGCCAAACAAAACTCAAAACTGCGTGCGTATATACACTGAAGCGCCAAAGAAATTGGTATAGGCATGCGTATTCAAGTACAGAGATATGCAAATGGGCAGAATACTGCGATGCGGTCGGCAATGCTTATATAAGACAACAAGCGTCTGGCGCAGTTGTTAGATCGGTTACTGCTGCTACAATGGCAAGTTATCAAGATGTAAACGAGTTTGAACGTGGTGTTATACCGGCGCAGGAACGATGGGACACAACATCTCCGGGGCAGAGATGAAGTGGGGATTTTCCCGTATGACCAATTCACGACTGTACGGTGAATATCAGGAATTCGGTAAAACATCAAATCTCTGACATCGCTGCAGCCGGAAAAAGATGATCCTGCAAGAACGGGACCAACGATGACTGAAGAGAATCGTTGAAAGTGACAAAGATGCAATCGTTCCGATAATTGCTGCAGATTTCAATGCTGGGCCATCAGTAAGTGTCAGTGCGCGAACCATTCAATGAAACATCATCGATATGGGGTTTCGGAGCCGAGGGCCCACTCGTGTACTCTCGATGACTGCATGACACAAAGATTTATGCCTCGCCTGGGCCCCTCAGCATCGACATTGCGCTGTTGATGACTGGAAACATGTTGCCTGGTAGGACGAGTTTCGTTTCAAATTGTATAGAGCGGATGGACGTGTACGGGTTTGGAGACCACCTCATGAATCCGTGGATCCTGCATGTCAGCAGGGACTGTTTAAGCTGGTGGAGGCTCTGTAATGGTGTGGGGCGTGTGCAGTTGTTGTGATATGTGACCCCTGATACGTCTAGATTCGACTCTGACAGGTGGCATGTACGTAAGCATCCTGTCTGATCGCCTGCATCAATTCATATCCATTGTGAATTACGTCGGACTTGGGCAAATCCAGCAGGACAACGCGACGCACCACACGTCCTTAATTGCTACGGAGTGGCTCCAGGAACACTCTTCTGAGTTTAACTACTTCCGCTGGCCACCAAACATTATTGAGAATGTCTGGGATGCGTTGCAACGTGCTGTTCGGGAGAGATCTCCAGCTCCTCGTACTATTACGGATTTATGGGCAGTCCTGTAGCATTCGCGGTGTCAGTTCCCTCCAGCACTACTTCAGACGTTAGTCGAGTCCGTGTCACGTCGTATTGCGGCACTTCTGCGTGCTTGTGGGGGCCCTTCGCGACATTAGGTAGGTGTACCAGTTTCTTTGGCTCTTCAGTTTACGTACAGAAACTTTGTTTTTGTACTTTGACTATGTTGTATCTTAAGAATGAGACAAAGACCACAGGGACTGGCTGACAGCAGGATGCTGTTGCACTGGGAAACGGCCGCACAGGTGCCCGCGCTGGGCCAAGGCGGGGTACAAAAAGACTCGCGCAACCCGTCGCGCCTGGCGCAGAACCCCCGTCACTATTAGCATATCTGCGGACGGACAAAAAAGCACCTGTCACACCGGCCCCTCGCTAATAATAAGTGCGCAGCGGCGGCAGCCAGCTAATGCCTCCTCGTCTTGTCTGGCAGCGGCGGCGCGGCCTCTTTGTTGGGCTCTTGGCAGTGTCACGAAGCCGGCGAACAGCGAAGTGGTGACCAAGCGCCGCTGTCAAAAACTTGAGGTCGCTCATCTCCGAAGAAGTTGGAACGGGTGGAACGTGCGCTAACAATGAGCAGTGCAGACAAGTAGAGAACGGAAGCTTTAGAAAATCACCACGCCAGTTCGCTGACCGTGCTGTTGTACACAGAAAATTATCGTAGAGGGACAACAGTATGGAACTGGAGAAAGACTTGAACAAAATTTCCACTTGGGGTACAGAACGTAGCTCGCTTTTAAAGTGGAAAGAGCCTTGATAGCGTCTATAATAAAGACAGAGAATCCGATAATATCTGATTCCAAATTGATGTTGATGATGTAGTCCCATACTCCGAGGAGCGTAGGGGACGATGCAGGAGACCCCCGCACCGCTGTACTAGGCAAGGTCCTAGTGGAGGAGGTTTGCCATTGCCTTCCTCCGACCGTAATGGGGATGAATGATGATGATGAAGACGACACAACACCCAGACATCTCGAGGCAGGAAAAATCCCTGACCCCGCCGGTAATCAAACCCGGGACCCCGTCCGCGGGAAGCGAGAACGCTACCGCAAGACCACGATCTGCGGATTCAATATTATTGATTGATAATGTGGGCACGTCGCATCGTATAAGTATTTGTGGGTAATACTAAGAAGCTTTATGATATAATACGAGCAATAAAATCACTATATGGGAAAGCGAATATAAGAGGTAGATTTGTTGGAAGGTTTCTGGATAAATGCAGTGTATCTGTAAAGGAAATTACTTACAAGACGCTTCTGTGACCAGTTCTAGAGCATTGTGCCTGCGTCTGGAGTAGAATGGGCGTGACATGTAGTAATACCGTGTAATGTTGTTGCTTAATTTGAGGTGTAAGCGGTGCTGATATTCAAGATAGTAAAAGCGGGTTAAAAGCTGTGAGCTGTCTGGGGAAGTTAACCTTGCATTACTGCGCAACTGTTTCACCAGGTATCCAGTCTAGCTTACCAAATTCCCAACCAGACTAACATTAATTATAATCTTTTAATAGTCATACGACAACCGGTGATATATATACGAGGGCAGTTCAAGAAGTAATGCAACACATTTTTTTTCTCGGCCAATTTTGGTTGAAAAAACCGGAAATTTCTTGTGGAATATACTCAAACATTCCCGCTTCGTCTCGTATAGTTTCATTGACTTCCGACAGGTGGCAGCGCTGTACGGAGCTGATAAATTGGCGTCTGTAACGGATGTGCGTTGCAAACAACGGGCAGTGATCGAGTTTCTTTTGGCGGAAAACCAGGGCATCTCAGATATTCATAGGCGCTTGCAGAATGTCTACGGTGATCTGGCAGTGGACAAAAGCACGGTGAGTCGTTGGGCAAAGCATGTGTCATCATCGCCGCAAGGTCAAGCAAGACTGTCTGATCTCCCGCGTGCGGGCCGGCCGTGCACAGCTGTGACTCCTGCAATGGCGGAGCGTGGGAACACACTCGTTCGAGATGATCGACGGATCACCATCAAACAACTCAGTGCTCAACTTGACATCTCTGTTGGTAGTGCTGTCACAATTGTTCACCAGTTGGGATATTCAAAGGTTTGTTCCCGCTGGCTCCCTCGTTGTCTAACCGAACACCATAAAGAGCAAAGGAGAACCATCTGTGCGGAATTGCTTGCTCGTCATGTGGCTGAGGGTGACAATTTCTTGTCAAAGATTGTTACAGGCGATGAAACATGGGTTCATCACTTCGAACCTGAAACAAAACGGCAATCAATGGAGTGGCGCCACACCCACTCCCCTACCAAGAAAAAGTTTAAAGCCATACCCTCAGCCAGTAAAGTCATGGTTACAGTCTTCTGGGACGCTGAAGGGGTTATTCTGTTCGATGTCCTTCCCCATGGTCAAACGATCAACTCTGAAGTGTATTGTGCTACTCTTCAGAAATTGAAGAAACGACTTCAGCGTGTTCGTAGGCACAAAAATCTGAACGAACTTCTCCTTCTTCATGACAACGCAAGACCTCACACAAGTCTTCGCACCCGAGAGGAGCTCACAAAACTTCAGTGGACTGTTCTTCCTCATGCACCCTACAGCCCCGATCTCGCACCGTCGGATTTCCATGTTTGGCCCAATGAAGGACGCAATCCGTGGGAGGCATTACGTGGATGATGAAGAAGTTATTGATGCAGTACGACGTTGGCTCCGACATCGACCAGTGGAATGGTACCGTGTAGGCATACAGGCCCTAATTTCAAGGTGGCGTAAGGCCGTAGCATTGAATGGAGATTACGTTGAAAAATAGTGTTGTGTAGCTAAAAGATTGGGGAATAACCTGGTGTATTTCAATGCTGAATAAAACAACCCCTGTTTCAGAAAAAAAATGTGTTGCATTACTTATTGAACTGCCCTCGTATAAATTTAAATAAAAAGTAATAAATCGGTTTATATTTGGACATTTATTTCAACATTTAAAATTTCAGCATATTAAACTTGATTCATAACTGGTGCCTTGTTTAGGATTGTGAAAATGTGGGTTTCTAATCTTACGGAACACATCAAATATGGAGCCAAGATTGGGAGACTGCATACAACACTGCATTCATAAAATAACACACGAAGAACGTTGAAACATATGCAAGAGGAAATTAACCACAACCAACCGATTCAATTTTCACCCAAAGAAGTTACGTTCGTAGCACAATCCTTCCGTCATGTAATTACCACACACTGGTATACTAAATTCATACTAACTCTCTGTGAAATCTGCCCGAAAAGAATAGCTGAGGGCTACTTCGATGATTACACCACATGCTACAAGTGGTCAACTTGGTTTACACAAAGCGTGTAACTTTACAATAATTTTGATAATTAAAATAAATTAGATCGAAAAGCAATTTACAAAAGAAAGACCTCGAACTGGTTACTATCGTCTTACTATTAACTTGATGGGTCAAACAATTGTATAAGCACGTGTTACTGGTCTCACAAAGCACACCCCACGTGGGTTGAACATAAAGAAAAGTTTCTATATTGAAAAATACTGTCAAGACGAGACGTTATAATCTCACGCACATTTGCATTTAAGATTGATGAACTTAGTTAGAGTTACTGATCAACACGTGGTTCCACTTTACTCACAAAGTAGTGACAAAGCAACTACCGGGATATATTCTGAACTTCACACTCGAATTACACTGCGTTGCAATTTAAGATAACATTAGATATTTTAGAGCTAAACCTGAAATAAAGGTGATTAAATTTTCAGTTAGGCTGAACTTAAGAAACCCATTGTCCTAAGGACTTAGCAGACACGCGCTTAGCCGGAGATCTTACCACTTCATACGCTCGCCGCGGACAGACTGACTGGTCCCTTCCTGAGGGTGGCTCACAAATACAAACGGAAGTGGCCAGAGAGGCAGCTTCCTATACCAACATGACAAGGGACAGACAGGACCATACTGAGAATAGAAACCTCTCTGCTTTCAGAAAGCGTAGCTACCTGTTCCGACGTTGGTCCTACTGCTCTCTGGCAGACAGGCTTGTCTGCTATCCTCAAGCATGCAACTAGAAATACATTTGCTCATTCATCCTCTCACACAGAATGGAAGGGGGATGACAGTATCTCATCATATACAGTATATAAAAGAAAGCGGATGTAGGTTCCGTATGAGACTGTGTAACATGAATTACATATAAACTGTGTTTTAAAGTGTAGTAGTGTGACAGATCGTTCTTGTTTATGGGTAAAAGTAACATGTTTCACTGTTCATTCTCCTCCCAGATAGTCAGAAACACCACAGTAAATTTAGAAGAGGAATTTATGCCGTAAATGACAACTGATTTAAGAAATTAACATGAAAGGAATCCAACAGAGACCTTTCAACCGATATATCTATATATCGATATTTGTGAAAGATATCGATATTTGAAATATCGGTGTTTTTCGTAGCGAGAGAAGTCTCGGAAATGAAACACTTCTGATGTGTGTTCTGCGCATGAAATGTTGTACTCACCGCAAAATTCCGGACAAGTAGAGTCCATTTTTCGTTAAACAGCAGTACAGTAGTGTGTGTGGCCGTATGTCGAGTCTAGGTTACTTTTACAGTGCGTCTATCTTTTCTTGATCCAGGCCCTCAGGGGGTAAGGAGAGCGCACCCACATTCTGTCTCCTAGTTGGGAGGAGGGAGTGGTCATTTGCACCCATTGTCATATAGTGCTGTGATCAAACGTGTTCATTCCGCACCTTGTACCTGTCATCTGCAAAGGTAGAAATGGCACACGGAAGTAGCCAACTTTCATGAATATGCAGTACAGATACATTCATATTCAAATCTGCTGCTCATTTGATATCTTTTGCCCATCCACAGTGTGGAGGCCTTTTCAGGTAAACATGAAAATAGGCGTGGAACGAATACAGAAAAAAATGGTTCAAATGGCTCTGAGCACTATGCGACTTAACTTCTGAGGTCATCAGTCCCCTAGAACTTAGAACTACTTAAACCTAACTAACCTAAGGACATCACACACATCCATGCCCGAGGCAGGATTCGAACCTGCGACCGTAGCGGTCACGCGGTTCCAGACTGAAGCGCCTAGAACCGCACGGCCACACCGGCCGGCGAACGAATACAGAGATGCGCTGCTAGGATCGTAAGAGTTCAACACGGCCCTTACGAATGTTTAATCGAAATGCTCCGAGAATTTAAATGATTGTCCTTGGAAGAAAGACGATGTAGTTCACTTGAATACGTGTTGGGTGCATTTAGAGAACCCATATACGAAGAGGACTGCGTGAGCTGTGTGCAACGACCTGCGTTATCTTGCGTAGAGATCACCGAGAATAAGATGACAGGGAGTAGGCCACGTATATAGCCACACAGATAGTCATTCTCCTCTCGCTCACCATGCAAATGGAAAGGAAAGAAAATTTACAATACTGGTACGATGTACCCTCCGCCGTGAACAGTACAGTGCCTTGTGGAGCATATGTGTGGAAGTAGAGCGGCCCCAGATTGGTTTCAATCCGGCCTGCAAAAGAATTATGGATGAAGAGAAAATGAATGTACTCTGAAAACCAAGTGTTTTGATGTATAATTTGGTGGTGCAGCGTGTCGAGAAAGAGGTGCCATTCATATCGGTGTGTTACACCATAAACATTAAAGTCAGGAATGCTGTTACTGTGTCACGTGACGACGCGACTCACGAGCTTAAGTAGGTATGTGTGAATCAGGCCCGTGTGTCACCAAAGGTTGCCCAAGCCTGATGTAGAGTACAGACTCATCAGCATATCACGTGCAGGATCTAAAGTTTTGTGGTACATTGTCCGTCAGCAGCTAATGGACTACCTTGAAACTTATAATATCCACGATAGACGTTATGTAGCCCTCTGGAAGTAATAAACCGTAATAAATTAATTAAAGTGGCTGATGACACGAAATATGCCATGCACAGCCGCAAAGAAAACACTTTAAAATTGCTCCGTTTCGGCAAGGCTTTTGATACTGATTGCCATATATACGTATGTATGTATGTATTTATTGAACTGGGTACCTAGAAACGACGGAGAAGCTTCGTCCCCGCCGTAGCCCTCAGTGGTACACAACCCCACAACAGGCTACAGCAGTTCACTCACCCCACCACCGCCCCACACCGAACCCAGAGTTACTGAGTGGTTCGGCTCCGCGTTTGTAGTAATTAAGCGCAAGTACCGCGCGGACTACCTTTATCAAATAAAAACAAATACCCCTCGACCGAGAATCGGATCCTTGATTTCATGCGTACCAACCCAAAACACTATCCACTGCACCAACTGCAAAGCACTACTCCCATCACCAGACACATGTAGCTGCCGTACATGTGATTACAGTGTTGCCAGATTGCCAATCTTCAACGTCCATTTACTGCCGGGATTATGCGCAGGACGAAATTTTGTGAGACATATTTTTGTATTGCTAGTATGTGAGGAATCGCGTTGTGAAGTTCGGGTGCGCGAATTTTTCCTCACCCTGTATATTCTTATAACTACCGCTATATGCTCATGACATCCAGTTGTACCCATAGAACATTATTGCTGCCGTTTCAGGTATAACTGTCAATCTTCCTTTAGTATCACGATGGGCACAATATCTGCGTCTTAAATTAAATCGTAAGAAGTCACATAAGAATGCTGAAGATTAGCTTGGTATATCGAGTAATTACGGAAGAGGTATTGAGTCGAACCGAGGAGAAGAGAGATTCATGGCACAACTTGAGTAAAAGAAGGGATATGGAGGTAGGGGACATCCTGAGGTATTAAGGAATAGATAGGTTTTTTTTTTTTTTTTTTTTTTTTTTTTTTTTTTTTTTTTTTTTTTTTTTGACTGTGTTTAAGGGAAGGGGGCGAAGGAGGAAGATCTAAAAATTGTAGAGGAAAAGGGGGCATCAGTCTTCTGACTTGTGTAATGCGGCCAGCAAAGATTTTCTGTGGTGCATCAACCTCTAGACGCCACAGCTGCATCCACACCTAACGTGCTCCGTTATCAGATGCGTATACTTTAATCTCCGTATTCCCATTAAGAGTTGGGCCTCTCTGGCTCCCTCTAGCAGCATGGAAGCTACTACATCGTGTCTTAACAGATATCATTTCATTACGTCTCTTCTTCTAGTTAGTGTTTACGACACGTTCCTTTCTATGCCGATTCTGCAGTATGCCTCCTCACATCTTATCTTAGCAGTTTACCTAATGGTCAGCATCCCGAGTACTGTAAGCACGTTGTAATGGTTGTGGATTACAGTAGCTGCACAGAGACGAAGAGACCTGCGTAGGAAAAACTAGCAGTGTGGAGAGCTTCCACGAACCAGTATTTTGGACTTAATGTAACAACAACAACATGCGCTGATTAATAGTATCAGTTGTTTCATAAATACTGTTTCAGTGAGCTGTCAACATTCACTGCCTCCAGAAAATTCTTGCAATATTATGATGTTTTCAAACAAAAGCTTTGTTTCAACACCGCACTGTTTGTAGAAAGTTGCCCAGGCAGTTGTAGAGAGACGTATAGTGTAACTTGATCTCCGAACCACAGTGCATCCTATCAGTTTGCCGTTGATTAAGTCGTTAATCAAAGACGCAAGGCGCATTAAGTGATCAGTGAAAACTGAGAGCGACTGTGGGTCGAACCTAGAACCTTTGGATACATCGTTTAGTACTTATCCACAGAGTCACGAGTCACAACCTCCAAAGAACAGAAGGTAAGTGCTGACCTGTCTACCAGCGTACCTCAGCCATCTGGGATTACCGGGAAGTAGACGCAGCGGCCCTTGTCGTGGACCAAAACTCAATGCTTTCTGAGAAATGGGCTTGGGGGTTGACTGTCACCCTGTATACTCTAGAATATCGCCACACCACCATTATTTCCAGAAGGTCAATTTGCCGTATTATGTTGCTAAAGCAAGCTTTTATAAAACATGAAATGAGCACTGCAGTTATACAACCGTCCTTGCATAGTCGTTAAGGCATACTTTTACGGAAACAATCAATACGGAGGTAATCAGTTCAAATCGTGCATTAGGTTATTTAGGTGAGAAGAACAACTGGCATTGTTGGAGTGCAGTGGATCTACTGGGTCACGAGGACAGTATGGGAAGACACGAGGACACCTAAAGACTGGAAAAAGGGAATCATAGTGCCAATTTTTAAGAAGGGTTGCAGAAAAATATGCTAAGATTATAGGGAAGTTACTTTGATTTGTGATGCTGCCAAGGTATTTGAGAAGATACTGGAAAGAATAGTATGGAAGGTGGTAGGAGGAAGACGGAGAACAATACGTTTTGAAGAAAGACAGAACAATATGTTTTGGGAAGGTGGTGTCCCACAGCTTGTACATATTTGAAGAAAGTCACGATTTATTTGCGCCGCAGCTCTTGACGTAAATCATGACCTCCTTCGAGAAACAATATGGATTAAGACCAGCAGCATCAACAACAGATCTAATTTAGCGTAAGACAGCTCCGACAAAGACAGCACGAACGTGGTAAGGATTTAGTAATGGGTTTCCTGGACTCTGAGAAGGCTTATGATTGTGTGAAAAGGACCACAATTTGGGAAACCCTTCATAAAGGGGGCATTGGAAGCCTTACTATGAGAAGAATAAAGGAAATGTAACAAGGAAGAGTGAGTTGTGTAAAAGTGGGACAAGGAGAATGATTAGATCAGAAAAATGGGCTGAAGCAGTAGAGTGTACTATCGTATCTGCTGCTCATCACCGTTATGGATAAAACAATGACAGGGGTGGCAGCGCCGATAGGAGATGAAAGTATGAAAGCAATGTCGTCTGCAGGTGATTCAATGGTGAGGGAAAATGAAGGAGGAAAGGCACAAGACAGCCTAAATATGTGGGAACAATTGCTTGGATACACGGATTGAAATTTAAAGCGAAGCAGTGTGAAGTGGTGGTAATAACGAGGAATAAGAAGAGAGAAGCAACGGATATACTCTGAGGAGACAAAAATCGTGGGAAGCCTCCTAATATCGTGTCGCACCTCCTTTTGCCCGGCGTAGTGCAGCAGCTAGACGTGACATGGACTCAACAAGTCGTTGGAAGTCCCCTGCAGAAATACTGAGCCATGCTGCCTCTATAGCCGTCCATAATTGCCAAAGTGTTGCTGCTGCAAGTTTCTGTCCACCAACTGCCCTCCCGATTATGTCCCATACACGTTCGATGGGATTCGTGTCGGGCGATCTGGGTGGTCAAACTACACTCCTGGAAATTGAAATAAGAACACCGTGAATTCATTGTCCCAGGAAGGGGAAACTTCATTCACACATTCCTGGGGTCAGATACATCACATGATCACACTGACAGAACCACAGGCACATAGACACAGGCAACAGAGCATGCACAATGTTGGCACTAGTACAGTGTATATCCACCTTTCGCAGCAATGCAGGCTGCTATTCTCCCATGGAGACGATCGTAGAGATGCTGGATGTAGTCCTGTGGAACGGCTTGCCATGCCATTTCCACCTGGCGCCTCAGTTGGACCAGCGTTCGTGCTGGACGAGCAGACCGCGTGAGACGACGCTTCATCCAGTCCCAAACGTGCTCAATGGGGGACAGATCCAGAGATCTTGCTGGCCAGGGTAGTTGACTTACACCTTCTAGAGCACGTTGGGTGGCACGGGATACATGCGGACGTGCATTGTCCTGTTGGAACAGCAAGTTCCCTTGCCGGTCTAGGAATGGTAGAACGATGGGTTCGATGACGGTTTGGATGTACCGTGCACTATTCAGCGTCCCCTCGACGATCACCAGTGGTGTACGGCCAGTGTAGGAGATCGCTCCCCACACCATGATGCCGGGTGTTGGCCCTGTGTGCCTCGTCGTATGCAGTCCTGATTGTGGCGCTCACCTGCACGGCGCCAAACACGCATACGACCATCATTGGCACCAAGGCAGAAGCGACTCTCATCGCTGAAGACCACACGTCTCCATTCGTCCCTCCATTCACGCCTGTCGCGACACCACTGGAGGCGGGCTGCACGATGTTGGGGCGTGAGCGGAAGACGGCCTAACGGCGTGCGGGACCGTAACCCAGCTTCATGGAGACGGTTGCGAATGGTCCTCGCCGATACCCCAGGAGCAACAGTGTCCCTAATTTGCTGGGAAGTGGCGGTGCGGTCCCCTACGGCGCTACGTAGGATCCTACGGTCTTGGCGTGCATCCGTGCATCGCTGCGGTCCGGTCCCAGGTCGACGGGCACGTGCACCTTCCGCCGACCACTGGCGACAACATCGATGTACTGTGGAGACCTCACGGCCCACGTGTTGAGCAATTCGGCGGTACGTCCACCCGGCCTCCCGCATGCCCACTATACGCCCTCGCTCAAAGTCCGTCAACTGCACATACGGTTCACGTCCACGCTGTCGCGGCATGCTACCAGTGTTAAAGACTGCGATGGAGCTCCGTATGCCACGGCAAACTGGCTGACACTGACGGCGGCGGTGCACAAATGCTGCGCAGCTAGCGCCATTCGACGGCCAACACCGCAGTTCCTGGTGTGTCCGCTGTGCCGTGCGTGTGATCATTGCTTGTACAGCCCTCTCGCAGTGTCCGGAGCAAGTATGGTGGGTCTGACACACCGGTGTCAATGTGTTCTTTTTTCCATTTCCAGGAGTGTATTTGCTCGAATGGTCCAGAATGTTCTTCAAACAAATCGCGAACAGTTGTGGCCAGTGAAATGGCGCAGTTCATCCATAAATATTCCATCGTTGTTTGGGAACATGGAGTCCACGAATGGCTGAAAATGCCCTCCAACTACTCGAATATAACCATTTCTAATCAATGTTCGGTTGAGTTGGACAAGAAGGCCCAGTCCAATCCATGTAAACTCAGCCCACACCGTCATGAAGCCACCACCTGCTCGTACAGTGCCCTGTTGACGACTTGAGTCCATGGCTTCGTGGGGTGTGCGGCCGACCGGAGTGGCCGTGCGGTTCTAGGCGCTACAGTCTGGAGCCGAGCGACCGCTACGGTCGCAGGTTCGAACCCTATCTCGGGCATGGATGTGTGTGATGTCATTAGGTTAGTTACGTTCAATTAGTTCTAAGTTCTAGGCGACTGATGACCTCAGAAGTTAAGTCGCATAGTGCTCAGAGCCATTTTTTGGGGTGTGCGCCACACTCGACCCCTACCAACTGAAATCAGGACTGAACTGAACAGGTCACGATTTTCCAGCCATCTAGGGTCCAACCGATATGGCCACGAGCCCACGAGAGGCGCTGCAGGGGATGTCGTGCTACTAGCAAAGGCACGCATGTGGGTCGTCTGCTGCTATAGCCCATTAACGTCAAATTTCGCCGCACTGTCATAAAGTATACCTTCATTGTACGTCCCACATTGGTTTCTGTGTTCTATCACGAGGTTTTGCTTGTCTGTTAGCACTGACAATCTCAAATGCCACTGCTCTCGTCGTTAAGAGATGATCGTCAGTCATTGCATTGTCCGTGGTGAGAGGTAATGCCTGAAATTTGGTATTCTCGGCACACTCTTGATACCGTTGATCTCTGAATATTGAATTCCCTAACGAATTCCGAAATGGAATGTCCCATGCATCTAGCTCCAATTACTATTCCGTGTTCGGAGTCTGTTAATTGCCATCGTGTGGCAATAATCACGACGGAAACCCTTCCACATGAATCACGTGAGTGCAGATAAGAGCTCCGCCACTGCACTGCCATTTTATACCTTGGATACGTGATACTACTGTCACCTGTATTTGTGCATATCGCCGGCCGAAGTGGCCGTGCGGTTAAAGGCGCTGCAGTCTGGAACCGCAAGACCGCTACGGTCGCAGGTTCGAATCCTGCCTCGGGCATGGATGTTTGTGATGTCCTTAGGTTAGTTAGGTTTAACTAGTTCTAAGTTCTAGGGGACTGATGACCACAGCAGTTAAGTCCCATAGTGCTCAGAGCCATTTGAACCATTTGTGCATATCGCTACCCCATGACTACTGGGACCTGACTGTAAGCATTAGCGGACAAGTACTATAGAAAGCCGAAAGTTTCAAGTAAGTACTTGAGAAACGTAAAAGAATCATCAGGTAGAACGATAAGCACATAGGTAAAGAGGAAAGCAAGCTCATAGATTCCGGCAGAATTTAAGAAGCCTGGGCTGGAGCAAGGATGTATACCAAAAACAATATAACTTTTTCACCGAGCGTATTAAGCTCTAATATTCACGTATGCATCGAATAGGGTGGGTAATGACGAAAAGGCCGGTGAGCAAGATACATACTCGCTACAAGAAATTTGAAAGACGCCTGATAAGACTACCCAGGATGGGTGTAGTGCGGAATGAGAGGGCGAAGAGAAGTCCACGAAGGAGACCATAGAAAAGACAAGATTAACAGGGTAAGGACACGTCAAAAAAAAATTAAAGTCGGTAGAATACCGAGACAGGCTCATGAAATGACAATAGGAGGCCAGAAAGCTGGAGGAAGGCCGAGAGACAGATAGCTGATTGGAGTGAAGAATGTGTGAAGAAGAGAGAAAACTGAGGCAGAATGGAGAGGGGAACTTGGAGTGAGGACGGGAAAAGATAAAAAGGCTTATCTCCCAAGCAAACTCAGACAGGTGTTGGATACTAGTGAAAAAGAAGACAATGATGAGGAACCACACGTTTAGCATAAGCTCCTTATTTATTTTTAACATGTATCTAAGGATATTCAGAAATTGAACGAAAACGGTTATCATTGTGTAAAAAGTTCGAAAGTAGACTGTAATTAAAAAAATAGTATAAAATTTATTAGTTTTGAATTACACTCGAAATGTGTGAACAACTGTGACTGATTATGTACTTTATTTTCTGTACCCTTATAGCTATAAGTACTTGAGAGTTAATGAACGCGCTGTCAGATACCCTACAACACACAACAATAACAGCCAGTGTCTTAATGGACACAGGTTGATCTTGTGACAGCTAAAACCATGGCCTGCTCCTCCTTACGCATAGTGCTACAGTTGTAGCCGGAATCGGTGTCAACCCTCCCTGCTAGTATTTGCTGCCAAACCTGGATAGTTTTTACAAACGGCAGCCTGTCCTCTCACTCTGTTCTTCGAAGCTGTGCTCATTTCGACCACTAGCGCTTGTCACGGCGAAGATGCTCTCACGCTTTAAGGTGATTCCACGTGTCCGCCACTTCGGAACAATGGGAACCGCTAAATTCAGTCGTGGGCCTCAAGACGGAAGGAAACTGTTTGAAGGAGGTCTGTCATTCCCTCTCGCTTCACTTTTTTCCCAGAAACAAACGGAAATAATCTAATAAAAAAATGGCTTCAAATGGCTCTGAGCACTATGGGACTTAACATCGATGGTCATCAGTCCCCTAGAACTTAGAACTACTTAAACCTAACTAACCTAAAGACATCACACAACACCCAGCCATCACGAGGCAGAGAAAATCCCTGACCCCGCCGGGAATCGAAGCCGGGAACCCGGGCGTGGGAAGCGAGAACGCTACCGCACGACCACGAGGTGCGGGCCAATAATCTAATATAATCAGTCACAGAAACTGAATATTAAAGAAAATGTCGATATTTATACAGGTACCGCAACTTCAATTCATTCTAAAACAAAACAAAAAACAATCGTTTTTGCAGTATTTGCAATATTCTAATGAGATATCGCGTGAGTACATCGATTTTTCTTAAATAATGAAAATGTCAAACTTTTTTTCTCATAGCATCGCACTGTGTATCCATTACCATCAGTGGCGATAAATTTTCCTCGCTGAAACAAATAGGCAGCTTCTTCTGCAATTAATGCTACTTATTCATTTGTTTTATGTTGGACTGAACAACAGCCAACATTCTACCTAGCGTAGCGCAGTCGCGTTAAAATCTTAAGCGATTCGTTAATTTTTTAAGTTTATATTTTCAGGGATGTGCAAAGAAAAAACACAAATTTGCGCGTATGTAATTTTTAAAATCGTTCAGTGCGCTGTGACTTCGTAAGATGTGCGTTTTACAGGCATCCCCTGCGCAGATTATCAAATTGTTATAATTTTATTCTCTTTGCTGTAAGAATGTTGGATGATATAAAACTTACGGCTGGTAGTTTTATCCGTTGCTTACGTTAGTTTAATGTACCTATATCAAATAAAACAGCTGCGTATGCATGAGCAGTCTTAAAACCAATGCGTACTAAGTCCAAACATCTTTATGGAACAGCAGTTATCAAAATATGAAATCTTCAGCACAGATATTGTCCTTATAAACGAACAATTCTGTCTAGCACGAATTAGGGGTGACGTGTGTGTCGGGGGCAACTAAATAAAGCAAGCAGATAAAATGTTTCTGTTCCAGGCATACGTGACGCAAAATCTTAGACCTCTGTCTAACCAGTATACATGGCTAGACTACGATTACACAGATGCAACATATATTACATGTAACAAGGGTACTGGGCGTACTCGTCATCACCGACTTCGTCCAAATCTCTGGTATATGCAGGGCCTGAGCTGAAATGAAAGCGACAGATGTGCTAGCTCTAGATCTCCAAGTGTTCAAGAAACACAACATTTTTGGCGGTGGTCGGAATGACCCTTTCATGTGAGTACAGTTTTCAAGCAGCGGCTAGCATGCAAATAAACAGTAATAATTCTCAATATATAATTGAATGTATTAATATTGTCATAACAGACATGAAAATGAAAGGTCGACGAAAATTTAAGATTGCAAACAAATATCCAGAAAGGGATTGTAAAGAGTACACGAGGACGTTTTAAAAAAATTACATACCTTTACTATTTTACATTTGGTGATTTACACATCCTGGGATGACATTAATCGTAAAAATTGGGTAGGAGTACTTTTCCAGGCATCTTTCACACTTTATAAACGCCACATTTTTACAATTATATGTTTGTTTCAGAGTTTCTACAGAAAAAACAAAATTCATTGCAATCATAAGAGTCTCTCTCATCTGACAGTGTGGAATAAAACCGCACGTAACACATCGTTTAATCAAATACTGGCAGTGGAATGTATTATGTCGTAGTCTTATCGGAAAGTGATTTCATTTTCTACCTCAGTAACAACAGTTTTAAATAGTTTGATCAAATTCTTTACCCGACGCTAAAAGTAGGGATGCCCTAGCGGGTGCATTTATGGAGGGGGCGGGGGACGTAGTGGGGAGAGGAATCTCTTAAGTGCTATGTGATGGCAGACCTCCTGCGTTTTTAAAAACCTCGTCGTATAACTGTGGATTTGTCTTTTCTCCCCTCGAGTCGTTTAGCAGAAGAAATTTGTCCTCCTGCGTGTAAGGCTTCATCACAGCACCCACAATATTTTTGTTGTTGTAAGTTACCGAGATTTTGATGAAGTAATGAAGACATTCCTTTGTTTTGCCATACATTCATCCACCAATTATTTTGCCTTTCCTTTTCATAACTTTCTTGAAAATATCAGTGAATATAATATGTTGAGCATTAGATTCATTTATATGCAGTGTAAGTAACGTAAAAATTCAAAATTGAAAAAAAAGAAAAGTTCCACCCAACGACTCTCGGATTACCGTTTAGTATTCTTTCCGTTGCACCAACTGCTGCATGGAAACGACGCTGTCATAAATGCCTCAAGCCTTGCCCGTTTCTGGCCAGAAATTCTATTTTTTCCTGACTTCATCTACATATACATGGATACTCTACAAATCACATTTAAGTTCCTGGCAGAGGGTTCTTCGACCACCTTCACAATTCTCTGTTATTCCAATCTCGTATAGCACGCGGAAAGAACGAACACCTATATCTTTCCGTAGGAGCTCTGATTTCCCTTATTTTATCGTGGTGATCGTTTCTCCCTATGTAGGTCGGTGTCAACAAAATATTTTCGCATTCTGAGGAGACAGTTGGTGATTGGAATTCCGTGAGAAGATTTCGTCGCAACGAAAAACGCCTTTCTTTTAATGATGTCAAGTCCAAATCCTGTATTATTTCTGTGACATTCTCTCCCATATTTCGCGATAATACAAAACGAGCTGCCGTTCTTTGAACTTTTTCTATGTACTCCGACAGTCCTATCTGGTAAGGATCCCACACTGTGCAGCAGTATTCTAAAAGAGGACGGACAAGCATAGTGTAGGCAGTCTCCTTAGTAGATCTACTACATTTTCTAAGTACCCTGCCAATAAAACGCAGTCTTTGGTTAGCTCTTCCACACAACATTTTCTATGTGTTCTTTCCAATTTAAGTTGTTCGTAATTGTTATGACTAGGTACTTAGTTGAATTTACGGCCTTTATATTTGATTGATTTATCGTGTAACCGATATTTAACGGATTCTTTGTAAGACTCATGTGGATGAGCTCACATTTTTCCTTATTTAGGGTCAACTGACAACTTTCGCACCATTCAGATATCTTTTCTAAATCGTTTTGCAATTTGTTTTGATCTTTTGATGACTTCATTAATCGATAAACGATAGCGTCAACTGCAAACAACCTAAGACTTACTAACGAACGGGATGTTGTCAGCATAGAAATGAGATATACAGAAGACCAGACTCGACAAGGTATCACTCACATACATTACCACGAGGACAACAATGCACTCTGTGGCACTCCTGTGAGAACATGCTTTCCGGACCACTTTTCATCCGATGTTCTCTGTTCCTCAAGCAGTTTTCGAGACACTTCACAGAATTATCTGAAAATTTTAAGTGCCGCATTTTTTTTCATTTCCTCTTTTTTCTGTAGACAGTATCAGTTGCTTTGCAGAAGTCTTGTGGTGTGTGTGAAGTCTTGTAGAGTGTTTGACTCTAGTAAGTTCACAGAACAGATTTCTTTCTGAAAATAATTTCTAGTCGCATATAAACATGAATCCTCGTATCTTTACAAAAGTACAATAGCCTAGCGGAAGTGTACGGTGGTAGGTGATGAATCGAAATCCAGCGCCAAGCCTTTATTTCCTACCAGCGTGTAGCTATCCGAAAGCAATTTTGTACTCAGCGTATAAATCGATTATACGCGACCTAACGCGTTTCTTCAGGGGTCTGTAGCCATGAAATTACCCCACCTTCCGGTGCAGAACCAATAACGGCGCTTCGCGTTCGCAGCAAATTTCGCGGAGAGCGATTACCTGGTAGCGTGTTTGCAGGGAGAATTAAGCAGGCGAGCGGAGATGAAGCTGTCGGGAGCCTGTAGAGGGCGAAGGCAGTCGCGGTTAGCGGAGGCCCGCTTTTTGTATCTGTTTGATGCGGTTCCCAAGGTCACAGTCAGGACGGCTTCGAGGAGGAGCCTGTGACTTTAGGTGGCGCACCGCCGCCGGCTCCATCCAGTACTGATCCGACCTCTGGTTCTGCCGCGTCCCTGGCGATCAGGCAGCCCAGCCAGCGTGGGCGGAGGGATTTCCCGCGCCGCTAACGTCCGCGGCCGCTTCTCCCGACCGCAGACCTTGGCGGATGAGTGAAACGACGTCCTCCGTAATGGCTCCCAATCTGGAAAGTCACGAAGCTAGCGAACCACCAGCTACATCGTTATGGCCCACCGTTTTTTCTGTCATTCATTCCCCCTCTTCGTGCTGTGCCTGCGGTAGGGCTCGATCTTCGACTGAGAAATTTGGCAGGTACCGTCCCGACATTATCCTTCGAGAAAGCAGGTCACGGACAAATCTCTGGCTCTCTTACGCTTTTACAAAGTGTTTCAAGACGACACCGAGAAGCGTAATGATATTATTAGTGCCTATATAGAGGTATTCTACAGAAGAATGGAACGACTCGTAGGAGCGGATCTGTGGGAAAATTTGCATCTGCATGTCTGTTCTGGAATTCATCGTTAAACGTTTGGCAGAAGGTTCGTCAGACCACTTTCAGACTATTTCTGTACCGTTCCATTCTCGAACAGCACGTAGGAAAAACGGACACGTAAATCTCTGCGTGAGAGCTCGTATTTCTCTTACTTTATTACGATGATCATTTTCCCGTATATAGGTCGGAGTTAACAAAATAAAGGTGTATGAAAAAAAATCGCCCGATTTAAAAACATAAAAGCTGTTCCGTTATTTGAGATACGTGTGTGAACAATGTACTGTTGGAAAGAGCAATCTCTCGAGTTTCACACAGTTCCCGCTAAGTAGCAGCAGTGTGTGTCCACTTCAGATGGTTCAAATGGCTCTGAGCACTATGGGACTTAACTTCTGAGGTCATTAGTCCCCTAGAACTTAGAACTACTTAAACCTAACCAACCTAAGGACATCACACACATCCATGCCCGAGGCAGGATTCGAACCTGCGACCGTAGCAGTCACGCGGTTCCAGACTGAAGCGCCTAGAACCGGTCGGCCACACTCGCCGGCTGTGTCCACTTCAGTTCTAGTAAAGTCCGCCCCGATAGCTGAGTGGTCAGGGCGACGGACTGTCATGCCAACGGGACTCGGTTCGATTCCCGGCTGGGTCGGAGATTTTCTCCGCTCAGGGACTGGGTGTTGCGTTGTTATCGTCATCATCGCCCCATTGCCATCGACACGCAAGTCGCCGAAGTAGCGTCAACTAAAAAGAGTTGCACCAGGCGACTGGTCTATCTGACGGGAGGACCTAGCCACACAATTCATTTCAGTTCTAGTAAAAATGGTGTCGGCACAACAGAAGGCGTTTTGTGTTCCACGTTTTGCGCAGAGCGGGTCAGTAACAACCGTTCAGCGTGAGTTTCGTACTATGCCTCCTACAGCATAGAACATTAGACGATGGCATGAACAGTTCCGAGAAATAGATTGTTTGTGTAAAGGCAAATCGCCGGGCCGTCCCCGAATGTCCGACACAGACGTCGACCGCATCTGCCATAGTTTCACAACGAGTCCGCAGAAATCCGTTCCCCGTACAGCTCGACAGCTCAACATGCCCCCGATGTCCGTCTGGCGGCTGTTGCGTCCACTTTCACACAAGAAACCATACAAAATTCAGCTACTGCAACCTCTTTGTGAAGTTGACAAACAACAACGCGTGGATTTCCGTAATTTCGTTCTTGGCAAGATGGAGGATTGGCAATTTTCTTACACGTTTAGTGTTTAGTGCGAGGCAACATTCCATTTAAATGGAAAGGTGAACCGTCATAATGTGAAAATATGGGGTATGGAAAGACCACATTAAGTTGTATAACGTGAGAGCTACTCTCCAAAATTTAATGTGTTTTGCGCAGTTTTACGGGAAAAGGTGTATGGTCTATTTTTCTTTGCCGAGAACACTGTTACAGGAAGCATGTATCTCGATACGTTTGAGAACTTTCTTTTCCGACAGTTGGAGACTCGGCCTGACTGTATGTGATTATTTCTTGTGGGGCTTACAAAAGACTCTGTCTATATGCCTCCGTTACCAAGAGCAATGAATGAACTGAGACATCCCATAATAGCAGCTGTGGAAGCTGTAACTCAAAACATGCTCCCTGCAATGCGGGAAGAGTTTGAATACCGCATTGACATACGCCATGCATCTCAAGTAAAAAGTATGAAAAAGTGTGAAAAAGTGTAAAAAAAAGTTTTTGTGTTTCCTGTCCATCAAAGAACAAATTTCGTTGTCTATGTTTATTAGTTTCAAAAACACAGGCGTGCCAAATCGGGTGATTCTTTTTGATACACCTGTATTTTCGCATTCGGAGGAGAAAGCTGTTGACTGAAATTTCGTAAAAGATCTTACTGCAACTAGGCATGCCTTTGTTTTAATGATTGCCATCCCGATTTGCTATCATACCAATAAGACTTTCTACCCTTTTTCGCGACAATACAAAACGAGCTACCACTGTCTGTGCTTTTTCGATGTCCTCCATCAGAACTATTTGGTAAGGATCTCATACCGCGGAGCGATATTACAGAAGCGGAAATACAAGCGTAGTGTTAGCAGTCTCTCAAGCAGTATTTCTAGCAGACCTGTTGCATCTTCCATATGTCTGATAGTGAAACCGCAGTTTTGGTTTGCTTGTTCTCGATACGAATTCTGGAATGTTTAGTGCTTCTCCTTCGGTGAAGAAATTCCGGAAAGCCGCACTTAGTAACTCCGTTTTAGTGAATTATCATGTGTAACATGACCATCGCTATCACGCAGAGAAGAAATTATTTCTTGTCGCTGGTTTACTTTACATACGAGAAGAATTTCTTTGGATTTACTGCTAGATTTCAATTTGTGTTACGTGGAAGTATAGAAACACACGAGGCAGTACTGACACTATGTCTTATTTTATAGTATAGATTGAACAAAGGCAAATCTGGGTTTATAACATTAATAGATTTAGAAAAATCTTGTGGGGTTGTTGACTGAAACACAACTTGTCTCGAATTCTGAAGTTATCAGGGATCAAATATGGGGAGCGAAATGCTTTGTACAGAAACAACACGGCAGTTCGAAGAGTCGAAGGACATGAAAGGGCGGTAGTAATTGACAAGGAAGAAAAACAGGGTTGTAGGAATGTTATTCAAGTTATACACAGATCAAGCCGTAGAAGAAACCAAGAAGAAATTTGGAAAGAGAATGAATGTTCATGTAGAAGGACTAAAGACCGTAACATTTGCCGATTTATTATTGATTCTCTCAGAGAGGTGAAAGACTTGGAAGATCAGTTGAACGGATTTGATATTGTCTCGAAAAAAGTTTATAAAATGAACATAAATACAACATGAACATAAATAAATAAAACAAGCATAATGGAATATAGCCGAATTAAATCAGGCGATTCTGAGAGTATTAGATTTGGAAATAGAGGGGGGTTGGGTTGGGTTGTTTGGGGATAGAAATAGAACACTGAAAGTTGTAGACGAGTATTGCTATTTGGAAAGTGTAATAACTTGAGATGGCAGAAGCGCAGATAATATAAAAGTTACCACAGTGAGAAAAGATTTTCTGAAAAAGAGAAATATTTTACTATCTAATATAAATGTATATTAGTTGATCTTTTGTAAAAGTATTTGCCTGGGATGTAGCCATACAAGTGACACGTGTAGGATAAATAGTATAGACAACAAGGGAAAAGAAGCTTATGAAATATTGTGCTACAGAAGAATTCTGAGTATTAGATTGGTAGACTGGGTAACTAATGGTGAAGTACGGAATCGAATCCGGGAGAAAATAAGATTATGGCATACGACGATTAAAAGAATGGACTGGTTGACAGGACACGTCGTGAGGCATCTAGTAAAAGTTAATTTGGTGATAGAGGGAAGTTTCAGGTGCAAAAATTGTAGAGTGGGAGCAGAGACTGACTATAGCAAAGTAGGTTCAAATGGATTAAGGTTGCGGGGTCAGGGATTTTCTCTGCCTCGTGATGGCTGGGTGTTGTATGGTGTCCTTAGGTTAGTTAGGTTTAAGTGGTTCTAAGTTCTAGGGGACTGATGACCATAGATGTTAAGTCCCATAGTGCTCAGAGCCATTTGAACCATTTTTTTTTTTTTTTATTAAGGTTGCAGTAGTTATGTAGACAGACTTGAAGACGATAAAGTAGCGTGAAGAGGTGCATCAAACTAGTTTTGAGCTGAAGACAAACAACAGTGATGAGCGTTGTCACGGTACTTTCCATTAAGGAATGGGCCACACAAACGATCATGAAGCTGACTCAACCGTCGCTCTAGCGGACCGCGAAGCTCTGTAGCACCGCCCGCGTTCCGTCGTCGTGTTTACTACCTACGAATACAGCGTTCGACACTGAAGTACGGCGAGAATCGACTACGGGCGAAAGAGTCATAATTTGTAGTGTCCGTCAGTTCCATCACTCCACCCCGTGAGATTTCGGGCTGAAGTGAAATTCAGTGCTCGGCACAGAGTGATGCAGTGGTGAGGTGGTAAGGTAGGGAGCCGAGAAATACCGAGATCCAGCAGACAACTCAAACGCTGGGAACTGCGTATTGTTGATTCTATCCATCATTGGTGACATCCAACCGTCCAAATACGACTAGCTCATCACACTAAGTGCTCTACGGCACGTGAGTCACGGATCGGACTGACATGTATTTCGTACAGTCTTGTTCTTTTTTTTTTCTCATTTCTTTCTTGGACCTTTGTCCCACATCGGCGCAGAGTTGCCATGGTTGTGAACAGATTTTGGATGGATAGTTTAAGGGGTGGCCGGATGCCATCCTGTCACCAAACCGTTAACCCCCCACCCCCGCGGGACGGAATATATATGTCTCTGCGTGTAGCCGGCCGGAGTTGCTGAGCGGTTCTAGGCGGTACAGTCTGGAGCTGCGCGACCGCTACGGTCGCAGGTTCGAATCCTGCCTCGGACATGGATGTGTGTGATGTCCTTAGGTTAGTTAGGTTTAAGTAGTTCTAAGTTCTAGGGGATTGATGACCTCAGAAGTTACGTTCCATAGTGCTCAGAGCTATTTGAACCATTTGAACCCTCCGCAACGTCCTCTTGTGTTGTAACTTTCTTTGAATCAGTTATGTTTATCACGTGGATATGGCTGCAAATATTAACAATGTTGTCTTGCACCGTTTGTACATGAAATAAATTTCATTTCTGAACTACTAATGAATTTCAGTTTATCGTTGCGTAACTCATTTCCACTGAACTCTTCAAAATATTAAACACAGAGAATACTCAAAAATCACAAACGTCTTATGTCGGACATATGTCCACATATTTGTTTAAATGATTTCTCTGATTCAGTACATTATCACTGGGTAGGGAATTATTACCAACAAATTTCAAACAGACAAAACATTAATTAGTTCCTAAAATTATTTGGATGGTTCAGTGCCAGAGGTGTCTAAGTGCTACTTACAGTGTTTTTAGCAATCTAAAGGTAAAGCTCTGAATGAAACAAAAATATACGGAGCATTAGGCAACTCTCTTTATCACACAATTAACGATATGCTAACAAACGTACTTTAACTGTTAAGTCATTAACAATTGATATTCATAGTTGCTTAATATAGGCTTGATTTCACCAATGCTTCTACATCAATACTCCATAACCCACTTTACGGTGTGTGGCAGAGGGTAACTCGTGCGCTACTGTCACATTCCCCTTTTCCTGTTCCAGTCGCGGGTAGTTCGCGGAAAGAACGATGGTTGGTAAGCCTCCTTGTGAATTCGAATCTCTGTAACTTTACCTTCCGTAAGAGGAAGCAATTTATTTGTTGACTTTTCTAGGAAAGTACGCTGTTGTAACTTTAACAGTAAACCACAATGCGACGCTTGTGTCACTGGAATTGGCTAAGCATCTCCGTGACGCTTTCACGCTTACTAAGTGACACTGTAGCGAACACACTTACCTTTGGATCTTCTCTATCTCATCTATCTGTCCTATCTGGTACGGATCACTCTGGCCTAGTACTGAAACCAGTTAATGATAATTACGGTCACTTGTAGAACGTCCAGTACAACTCTTCTTGTGGCAGCTGGCAGCTGTAGACATGGTCCTGATGCTATTTTAAGCTGCTATCGATTCTGTGCGGATACTGACTTATTGGAAGCCTGTGTTGGCTTATATCCACATTTGGCGGACACATGTCAGCGGGAACTATTTAGCATACGGCGGAAGCCTAAAATAGTCCTTGCCTTGTCACGTCATCTCTAGAGACTGAACTTAACTCAGTTGCCCCTTGAATTTTAGGCATCTCGGCGTTCTTCTATGTATGGTGGTGCTCCCTATATTCCAGAGGGCACAGCGGTGGTAGATAGTGCATAAGTTCTGATCACGCCAGAATTGCTGGAACCCTTCAGGAACTCTTAAGTAGGAATTCCAGGTATGTTCTGAGGACATAATTCCTCCCTTCCTCCCCCCCCCCCCCCCCCCAAAAACAAATTAGCCAGGGCAGCAGTACGACAATATTTATCTGCACTTTCTGCTTTGGTGCAGGGTCTTCAGTGAAGCAAGAGTGTTGGACATCGCTGACCTTCAAATTCTCTTCCCCTCAGAATATTCAGATATTTGTGTAGTAATTACCAATTACCCATTACCCGTAGCCGAGATCGCTAATACCGGCCCTGCTAGCGAGCGCTTTGAAGCGCCGCTTCCGGGATACGTGGAGACGAGCCTGGCCCGGATCGAATCCACCTCGCGGATTAACGACGAGGGCTGGCGAGTCAGCCAGCCAGCATGGGTGTGGTTTCTCAGGCGGCTAGGTGAGTACCGGGCTGGTACCCAGTCCCGACTCGGATACACGCTAGACACAGACAGCTGGAGTACACAGATTCCATCCCGGCGTGAGTAGTGACGTCAGAAAAGGTATCCGGCCACCAGATATCAGTACATTGCCTCATCCCACGTAACAACGCCGACCCCGTAGAAGAAAGGGGAAAAATCAAACGATGAAGACAGCCGAGGTCGCTAAAGCAAACTTTTGCCGTAGGGCTCAACTAAGAGGCAGTTGCTTCTGGTTGGCACCAGAGTTTGTACCAATAGCCTGGGTTAAATCCTAGACCTTTCTGCAGCACTCTTGGAATGATGGGGTATAACATTGTTGATGGTCACCCATCTGTATGATGGGAGCGTTAAGATTTGAGGTGCCATTCGGGCTGCTCTAGGAGATCACGTTCTGTGTCAATCTAGACGTCATCCTCTATTTCTTCCCTTCATCCACAACAAGAAAATCAAAATACTAAACTTGTGTGCATACAGACTGAAGCGGCAAATGAAAATTTGTACCTAGGCCAGGATTCTATATATATACTCATGCTCGAAGAAAAAAAAAAAAAAAAAAAAACAGAACACGCTGAACGACTAAAGATAGACGGTAATATTCATAGGACATGTACACTAGTACGTACTGCGGAAATGATTAGTACTTCAGTCGCCTTGGTTCAGCAAATGTCATGCTGCCTAGAAGGCACAGGGTCCGCCATGGGCCCCGACAACTTGTTCCATGCGTCATGGATCGACGCGTATAAGGCGCAAGTCACGTCCTGTGGTATATTAGTTCTTGCTGCATTTACGTGGTTCCAAAATTTATTTGTGGTGGTTGGTATTGGGTCAGAGCGCTGCCGTTTCACCATAACCCACACATTTTCGATTGGCAACAAGTCTGGTGATCTGGCGGGCCAGGGCAAAAGTCTGCCATCCTATCACTCCAAGAAGGAATGTGTTCGTGTAGCAACACATGGTCGAGCAATGTCCTGCGGAAAAATGGCGTCTGGGGTGTTGTGCAGAAAGCCTATTGCTACGGCTCGCAGGATGTCATTCACATAGGTCACACTGGTCGCAGTGCCCTGGACACGCAACAGATTTGGTTTGTGGTTGCACACAGTAGCACCCCACACCATAAGACCTCGAGTTGGCGCTGTATGTCTTGTGCAAATGCAATCAATGTGGTGCCGCTTCCCCTTTTTCAAAAAAAAAAAAAAAAAAAAAAAAATGTTCAAATGTGTGAAATCTTATCGGACTTAACTGCTAAGGTCATCAGTCCCTAAGCTTGCAAACTACTTAACCTAAATTATCCTAAGGACAAACACACACCCATACCCGAGGGAGGACTCTAACCTCCGCGGGGACCAGCTGCACAGTCCATGACTGCAGCGCCGAGACCGCTCGGCTAATCCCGCGCGGCGCTCCCCTTTTTGCGGCGAACCAAAATGCGGGCACCATTTTCAAGCAAACAGAACCTGTATTCGTCCGAAAACACTGCTGGCCCAGTGACGTTGTTCCTTACACCATTGCCGTCTAGCATGCTTCTCTACATTCGTCAAAGGTAGACGGAGAAGCGGACTCCAGACACGTCACCTAGGCCGCAACAAACGGCGACGGAATGTCTCCGCTGATACTCTACGATTTGTTACACCGTTCCACTGTTCCGCCAGAGTCAAGGAGAGCGCAGATTTATCCTGCAATGCCATTCGGATGAGATGTCGATCTCCCCGGGGGTGGTGTGGATGGTGCGAGCCGACCCATCTCGTCGTTTTCTATGGCCTTCCGTGAGCATTCTACACACACCCGTTACACCGCTGAAACACTTAGTTCGACACGAGCAGCATTTTCCCATATGGATGCATCATATTCTCTCATGCCAATAATGCCATCATATTCTCTCATGCCAATAATGCGCCCTCTTTGAAACTCACTGATTTCGCGGTACGGTTCGCGCATACGATTCCGAGGTTCCTGCACATCTGCTCAAGTGACACTGATTCGTTATCGTTGGTTCATAGCGACAGCGAGAACCGGAGGCACATTTTATCTGTAGGTGGTGTTGCACAGCGATATCGATGTTGATCTTGAACCCGCGCTCAGACGTGGTTCAAATGCTAATCATGTCTGCAAAGCATACTAATGTACACGTTCTGTCAGTATTTAAGTCCTATCTCTAATCGTTCAAGGTGTTCTGTTTTTCTGAACATGAGTATACATAATACACTACTGGCCATTAAAGTTGCTACACCACGAAGATGACGTGCTACGGACGCGAAATTTAACCGACAGGAAGAAGATGCTGTGATATGCAAATGATTAGCTTTTCAGAGCATTCACAGAAGGTTGGCGCCGGTGGCGACACCAACAACGTGCTGACATGAGGAAAGTTTCCAGCCGATTTCCCATACACAAACAGCAGTTGACCGGCGTTGCCTGGTGAAACGTTGTTGTGATGCCTCGTGTAAGGAGGAGAAATGTGTACCATCACGTTTCAGACTTTGATAAAGGTCGGATTGTGGCCTATCGCGATTGCGGTTTATCGTATCGCGACACTGCTGCTTTCATTGGTCGAGATCCAGTGACTCTTAGCAGAATATGGAATCGGTGGGTTCAGGAGGGTAATACGGAACGCCGTGCTGGATCCCAACGGCCTCGTATCACTAGCAGTCGAGATGACAGGCACCTTATCCACATGGCTGTAATGGATCGTGCAGCCACGTCTCGATCCCTGAGTCAACAGACGGGGACGTTTGCAAGACAACAACCATCTGCACGAACAGTTCGACGACGTTTGCAGCAGCATGGACTATCAGCTCGGAGACCACGGCTGCGGTTACCCTTGACGCTGCATCACAGACAGGAGAGCCTGTGATGGTGTACTCAACGACGAACCTGGGTGCACGAATGGCAAAACGTCGTTTTTTCGGATGAATCCAGGTTCTGTTTACAGCATCATAATGGTCGCATTTGTGTTTGGCGACATCGCGGTGAACTCACATTGGAAGCGTGTATTAGTCATCGCCATACTGGCGTATCACCCGGCGTGATGGTATGGAATGCCATTGGTTACACGTCTCGGTCACCTCTTGTTCGCTTTGACGGCACTTTGAGCAGTGGACGTTACATTTCAGATGTGGCTCTACCCTTCATTTGATCCCTACGAAACCCTACATTTCAGCAGGACTATACACGACCGCATGTTGCAGGTCCTGTACGGGCCTTTCTGGATACAGCAAATGTTCGACTGCTGCCCTGGCCAGCACATTCTCCAGATCTTTCGCCAACTGAAAACGTCTCGTCAATGGTGGCCGAGCAACTGGCTCGTCACAATACGCTAGTCTCTACTCTTGATGAACCGTGGTATCGTGTTGAAGCTACATGGGCAGCTGTACCTGTACACGCCATCCAAGCTCTGTTTGACTCAATGCCCATGCGTATCAAGGCCGTAATTATGGCCAGAGGCGGTTGATCTGGGTACTGATTTCTTAGGCTGTATGCACCCAAATTGCGTGAAAATGTAATCACATGTCAGTTCTATCATAATATATTTGTCCAATGAATACCCGTTTATCATCTGCATTTCTTCTTGGTGTAGCAATTTTAATGGCCAGTAGTGTAGATGTTTTAGAGCTCTCTGGAACCATATAGCTTCATTTGAGTGAAGCACCTATGCCTGGGTTTCAAGCAAGACCCCACTATTCGTTAGATGCTGAGGTGCTATTTCAGTACAGTTGGAGACTCACTGCAGTGCTGTTCGAGTTCAGGGGGAATACCAAGTGGGCCGAGACGGGAATGGGAATTTGGGTTGAGGAGGGAGGCGTACTAGGGTGGTCCGTGTTGTTGTGCGTAACCACGGTACCATGCAGGCGTAGTGATTTTCACTCTCGCTACACTCTGCACATATACGTCATAAATTTTTGAGACCTGAAAAGGTCTCTGGAACCATATAGTTTCATTTGACTAAACGTGTTACTCGAGAAAACGAATTGTAGATCCAGACCTAGCAAGACGTATCTTGTTCACGCGACTAGGTACAGACACGTTCCAGTTCAAAGTAGAGCCCGTTGTTACCTCGAAGTCCAAGCAGCAAAACGATCGTGGGGAGCCGTGATGGCTATTTACCAGCGTTACTAAGTTTAGTGACGCTGAGAAGGAGAAAGGAGTAACAACAGTGACGGAAAAGGTGACGCAGCGAGTGAGTAAAATATGTTAAACTTGAGTACCTCGATGACGGAAGAGGCAGCAACGTGCATATAAAGTAATAAATATATCTTTGACAATATAAATGAATTGTTTATTATTCTGAAATCTCTGCGCAATTATAATTACAAGGGAATACCAGCTTCGTGAAAACTTAACAGATTTGTTCGCTCAGAACTGTATTTCATTTCAGCAAAGAAACTTTGAAAAAAGAAAAAAAAATGCTGTGTTTGGGGTTAGGTTCCAAAAAGGTGCCAGAATAAACGGATCATCTTGTACAAAATACACGCCATGGTTTTAAAAATGGAACACTACATTCTTTTTAAAATATCACTACTATTATCAATATTTCTTTCTAGAGCACCAACAATTACACTTATTCCCCAAATACTACCATTGGTGGTGGATATTCCCCAAATACTACCATTGGTGGTGGATATTCAGCTTGTGAAACGAATGTATTGTTATCATTATTATCATCACTATTATTATTAGTAGTGGTGGTAGTAGTAGTAGTAGTAGTAGTAGTAGTAGTAGCAATGGTCAAATAGGCGTCATTGGAAGCCTGAAGTCTTCCAATTTCTGCCAGCTCAGAAGCAAAAAGTCCAGCAATCAAGCTATTTACAAACAGTAAGCGCAGTGCTCACAAGTTTACTTGGTTAATTTTAAGTTGGATTGCAGGAAACGGTTGATGTAAGGGAGAGGAATGGTGCGGAGGATGCATGTTTTGTAAGAAAGTGTCTAACTTGTGTCTGGATAGTTAGCTTAATTTTCTGAGTAGGAGCTGTAGGTAGCACTCGCGATGCACTGACAATTGCTCCATAATGCTATTAAAAAAGGTGTTAGAAGCAAACTATACCAATTGACACATTAGTTTGTGGTTTAATGAAACACCTACAAAAACTAAATATGATTTATCTTTCGACATCCTTAAAAACAGTGTGCAAAGAATTTCTTTCATTCTAAAGTTTAGTTAGGCGCTGATATTGAAAATTTTGTGGAGATGGAGGGGACTAGGAGGGGGAGGCGCTGTGGTTACAAACTAATATCTCATAGCACTCCGAATAATGGTCTCAGAAAACTTGGGAATCACTGCATTAGAGTGTGAATGAATGTTGCCAGAGTGATGGTGTGCGAAGAGAATTGTCAAATAAAAGTGCCTTTCAAAGTTTATTTATTGTGTTCTGCAGGGCACTGTTTTTTATAGGCGTGTTACGGTGCTCCATTTGCAAGAATGTGTGCTAGTCATACTTCCCCTCCCAGTTGCTCGACGTTTAATATCCTGGTCAGATCGTAATTTCGTTTTCCCGGACGGTACAAGCACTGATCGCAGTCAACCGCACGAGACGAATTCACAACTTACGCTCCATAAGACGTCGCAAGAAGGCGACGGCAAATTACTCCACTACAGCCTAGCCCACGGCGGCAATACAGTATCCACATCTGTCCCCAGTACTCATATCCTGAATATGTGACTGACTCAAACTTGTGTGTAGTTATCGGTCGCAGTGACAGAAAAAAATAAAATACGCCGATGATCAAATAGTACAGGCGGAATCAGAAGAGGAGCTACAGCAGATACTGTAGAATGTTGCAAGAAGTGGCGCGGAGTATGGAATGAATGTAAACATAGGAAAAGGAAGAATGATGAAAATAAACGAGAAGGAAGAGGCAGTTAAAAGTGCGATTCACGAACGATGTGCGGTTCGCGCATAACTACCACCATCGGAGATGTCAACTCGCAACAAATGAAACAAATATTCACTAAATAGCTCGCTACGATCACGTTTAATGACAGCGTTGGCTTCTACATTCACAGCAGAGCGCTCAGAACACTAATGAGCGCTCATTGGCTGTCGGAGAGTGCGTGACGAGGTAGGAGCGCAGAACGAGGCTAAACTCGACCGCCATCGTTCGTGACTCCAACTGTAACATATTATTAGGTGGAAAAAAGATATAAAAAGTAAATTATTTGTGTGCCCGGGAGTTTAATGACATGGAGTCGAAGCTTTAAAGAAGAAATAAGAACGAGGACGTCTATGGAAAATAAGCGTTTGAAAAGGTGAAGCAGTTATTAAACAGCTGGAAGAATTCCAGTGTAACTGAAAAAATTATTTGCTTAACTTTGTGTCTGGAGCGCAGTTTTATACAGCAGTGAATCATGGACAGTTGAAAAACAAAAAGAAGAAAGATATTTAAAAAGTTTTGAAATGTGGGTATGGAGAAGAATTGTTCAGGTGAAACGGTCTGACAGACTTAGGAATGAAGAAGTAACGAAAAAATAGGGCAATTAAGAAGGTTATTGTAAGTGGTGTGAAAGAGGAAAATAACTTGGCTGGGACATGTACTGCATAGGAATTGTCTGCAAGAAAGAATTATTGAGAGAAAAATGGAAGGAATGAGAGGGAGAGGCAGGAAGAGAATCTGAATGACGGACGACGTGCAACGTGCTCCAGACAGATGAAGGAAGATGCCCAGCACAGGACAGGATGGAGAGCCTCCCGTTGAAACCGTTCGTAAGTCAGTTACACCAAAGAATAAACGAGAAGGTCTGTCGCGGCTGTTAGACGGACAAACGTGGCCTGAGTGGAGGAGTGCCGGACACATCTGGCGGCCCCCGGACAGCCAGCCAAGCGTATTAATCATAGGCGGCGACACGACCGGAGCAAACACGAAAAGCTGGCGACGTTCCGCGCAGTGGACGCTGGTTTTCCAGCGCCGCGCCGTTCGGCAGCAAAAAGCGGGCCGGCCGCTCACTTTCTCCGCTGCACGGCCAGTGTTTTGCCGGCCTGGAGCCGAGCTCTGCACACCGCTGCACGCTGCGCCCTTGCAGACCCCGCGGGCGAGGCGCAGCCACCGCCGCTATCCGTTTTAAGCCATCTATATACGACAGCGGCAGGGCGTGATGCAACACGTGCTCCTCAGAAAACTCAAAATTAAAGCTTACAACCACTGTGCTCTTGATCTCTATAATACTCTTGTCGATCCATTGGCGTTGCAAGAAGTGGAGGCATCGCCTGCTAAATGAGACTGAACAGAATCTTTTTCGGTCCGTCGTCGCTAGATTATTTGTATTTGCCCACACGCGATAACTGCCGTAATTTTCTTATTCTGGTGTGTGTGAAAACCGCTTCGTTTGTAAAGAAAATGTGATCCATGAACTACGGCTCTTCATTGCTCAGTACCGCCTGTACGTAATGTTTTGTGTAGGAAATAGCTGTAACTCCTATGACAGCCATAAGCAACACAACACGATGGGGAGTCGTAAAGACGCTTTTCCCTGGTATGGATGACTTGGCGGAGCCGAGGTTGTAGAATACCGTGCAAAAACCAAACAAGGAATGTATCGTTCGATGATGTATCTCCACCACGTAACACTGGTCGATTAAACTTGCACCATACAAAGAACTGCCACAGTAGAAGGTAACCGAAAGGAATACTCAATGAGACGAACAGATATGTTATTTTTATTCACAGATAATAATTACACCTAAGTTCTGCATCTACATCACATCTACATGGATACTCTGCAAATCACATTTAAGTGCCTGGCAGAGGGTTCATCGAACCACCTTCACAATAATTCTCAATTATTCCAATCTCTTACAGCGCGGAAAAAACGAACAGCTACATCTTTCCGTGCGAGTTCTGATTTTCCTTATTTTATTATGATGATAGTTCCTCCCTATCCAGGTCGGCGTCAACAAAATATTTTCGCATTCAGGGGAGAAAGTTGCTGACTGAAATTTCGTGAAAAGTATTCGTGGCAACGGAAAGCGCCTTTGTTTTAATGATGACCAACCCAAATCCTGTTTCATTTCAGTGACACCCTTTCCCCTATTTCGCGATAATAGAAAAAGTGCTGCCCTTCTTTGAACTTTCTCGACGTACTCCGTCAATCCCATCTGGTAAGGATGCCACACTGCGATGTAGGTGGTACCCTGGACATAACAAAAGGTGTGACGTGGTTCTTAATGGGTTGTGTGATCACCACGGATAACAGTGCACGCTCTGGAACCTGCTTCCATGCTGGCCACGAGGCTGCTAACTAGTTCTTGTAATAGGGAGTTACGTTTCTCCAAAAGAGCGGTTGACAACTGCTAGATGGTCAGTGGTGCATGTGGACGTGCTGCAGTAAGTATACTCAACGCATCGCACACGTGTTCGTTGGGATTTACTTCTGGTGAACAGGCAGTCAACAGTCTCTAGCTGCTCTGGATGTGGTGGTTGGTTCAAATGGCTCTGAGCACTATGGGACTCAACTGCTGAGGTCATTAGTCCCCTAGAACTTAGAATTAGTTAAACCTAACTAACCTAAGGACATCACAAACATCCACGCCCGAGGCAGGATTCGAACCTGCGACGTAGCGGTCTTACGGTTCCAGACTGCAGCGCCTTTAACCGCACGGCCACTTCGGCCGGCTCTGGATGTGGTGTTTATACGCTGATTAGCCAGTATATTTTGACCACCGACATACTATACGTATAAACCCGACCAGGCGATACCAGCGTCACCTGAGGAGGAATGACTGCTAGTCAGACATATGCACAGTGGATGTAGTATCAGTGAGCGTGCTACCCGTGTGTAGAATGGGGAAGGTGGGCGATCATCTGGGTTTGACCGAGGACAGATTGTGATGGCCCAGAGGCTCGACACGAGCATTTCGGAAACTGCACGACTTTTCAGGTGTTAGAGGAGTGCTGTGGAGAGTGTTTTCAACACGTGGTGAAACCAAGGTGAAGCCACGTGGAGACGTCGTGAGGTTGGGAGGCCGCCCCTCATTACAGATGTCGGACGTCGTAGTATGGGCAGACTGTAAAACAGGACAGATGGCGAACTGTGGCGGAACTAACATCAAACTTTATAGCTCGACAGAGTATAAGTGTGTCTGAACGAACAGTTCACCGAACACTCCCAACGATGGGCCTCCGCAGCCGACGACTCTTGCATGTGCCAATGTTAACAACACGACATCGGCAACTACGACTGAAATGGCCACGTTACCATCGGCACTGCATGGTAGTGATGAATCGCGATACCTTCTTCATCATGCCCATAGGAGGGCGCGAATCCATCGCCTTCCAGGGACACAGCTCATTGACACCAGTACTGCGGCACAGAGATAAGTTGGTGGCGGCTTCATTACGGTCTGGTGAACGTTCACGTGGTCATCCATGAGTCCAGTGGAGGTCGTGCAAGGATCATGACGGCCAAGGAGTATCCTACACTGGTTACATCTCTTCATGACGATCATGTTTCCCCGACGGCAGTGGCATTTTTCAACAGGATAATGCGCCGTGTCACAAGGACAGGAGTGTGATGTAGTGGTTCGAGGAACACAGTGGCGAGTCTCACATCTGAATCCGATCGAGCACATCGTGGGATGTGATAGAACGTGACGTCAGAGCATAGCGCGCCCCTCCGCGGAATTCACGGGAGTTAGGTCACTTGTGTGTGCAGAAGCGATACCAACTTGCACCAGCGACCTACCAAAGCTTCATTACCTCTATGCCAAGATGCGTCGCCGCTGTTATCCGTTTCAAAGGCGGTTATTAGACAGGTGGTCATAATGTTGTGGCTGATCAGTGTACTTAGGCGTCGCTGCTTGGTGGTGCTTTGGAAGTACAGAAGAAGCTCCTCAGCTGATAATGTAAACAGCCATAAAGAATTAATAGAAAACTGTTAAAAATGTCATTCTCTGCCGGCCGGAGTGGCCGAGCGGTTCTAGGCACTTCACTCTGGAACCGCGCGACCGCTACGGTCGCAGGTCCGAATCCTGCCTCGGGCATGGATGTGTGTGGTGTCCTTAGGTTAGTTAGGTTTAAGTAGTTCTTTAATTTTTTATTTTTCATTGCTTAGAACACGTTCGGTTTCGGGGTACTACGCATCCATCGTCAGCTCTGATACTGAAAATAAACAAGAGAACAAAGTTAATAATTTTTACACGTACTAGCACGCATAAGAAAACAAAAAAAGAAGTGCCCTATAACATTTTAGAAAACAGTCGTCTGGCTAGGCGCGCTGAACTGCAAGTCAGTGACAAAGCATCATCAAACGGTATGCATAAGCTTTAAGTCACCGATTCACGGTTAGGAGTTTTACTACGGTTCTGTATTGTCTCTGTTTCAATATGTTCCTTTACCATCTATAATGTACTCTTAACGCTTGTCGTGCGACTTTTTTGTAATATTTTTTCCTTTTGCATGTAAATCACTAGTTCGAATTGTGAACTGCCGGGATAATTGGTCCCGCGTTGTTCTTCCCGTCAACAGGTGGCAGTACTTTTGCCACTCTGGTTTACCAGTTTGCGCTACTACGTGCTCTGCGCTCGCTAGTGGTACACCGTGTCCTATACTCTCCAACGCAGCGCTCGGGTGCGCAGCACTAAAACTACGTCTGCTGGTCTTCATTCCATACTTTTTTACCCAGTCGTCCGGTGTGTTGTCTGGAGCCGCTTTGGCATTGACTTATGTTTTGCCACATCTAGCCCGACCGCTGTTTTCTAAAGTGTTATGTGGTACTTCCTTCTTGTTCTCTCATGTGTACTAGTGCGTGTAAAAATTATTATTAACTTAGGTCTCCTGTTTATTTTCTGTATCACACTTGATGATAGGCATGTAGCAGCCTGAAACCAGTCGTGCTCTGATCACTGAAAAATAAAAAAAATAAGAACTTGCAACTGAAGCTTACAACTGAAGCGGTATCTTCAATTTCCACTTCATATATCTTGTTCTGAGTAATAAGAGATTTGTCACCAAATGTCGTAAATGTTAAATACCAGAACAACCAAATACCTTAGAGTTCTCAAAAGCGAAGCGCAGTTACGCCATTTAGTACTGAGTTGGCGTAGATGTGAGCTCTTTTACAGCCTGCGGCCCTCTGCAGTTATAAACGACGTCCCACGGTACAATCAGTGGCATTGCATAGTGGGTCCACCGCTTCAACAAAACACGAGTACGGTAAATGACCTCCTGAACAACATCAAGGTGACAGATCGTTCATGAAGTGGTTGGTTCAGTTACAACCCGTAAAGAGACTCCTTAAACTCTTCGCCATTCATATGTTTAGGAAGCCTTTGCTCTCGGTTTACCAAGTATTATATCACTTACATTATTGGGATACATTTGGTTTTTTACCCTAATTATTAAATATCTTGATTTAAAATTCGAGGCACTGTAGCATGGGTTATAATGTTTCCTTGCACAGCCAAGTACAAGCACGCTTTTACGCCACTAGTTTTATTTCATCCGATGTTTGCTGGTACCAGCGTCGCATTCATAATTGAAGATGAGTTGAGAAGCAGGAGCAGATGATGTTTATGTGATTGTGCTGCGGTCATGGAAAGGCCTTTTATCTTTGTTGGCTCCAGCTGTAATTAATTCTGCTACGTACCAAACTGCCGAGGTCTTAGTGTCTTCTAGTTTGCTCATATAATTCTATTTATTGTGCACATATTTCATACTTCAGACAGAGATTGTTATGGGCCGTTTCTCAAATTTCATCGACGTTACAAATTACGCGGCGAAATGTTATTGCTGTTGTGCAGACGCACTCCTTTTCTACGAACAAAAAAATAAATGAAAAGGAAAAACCTTGCCTTTAACTTATTTTGTAAGAGGCAGCAGTCACATAACTTCCGAAGCAAAGTCATCTTCTTATTACTGTAGAGAAGATGCCCAGATGCCGTAATATCGCGAGTCATGCAAACCTTGCTGACAAATTAGGTGCGAGCTAGCGTAAAGTGGCTACCATTCAATCACAACTATTTTGAGCAGCTACGTCCTCTAAATGTTTTTGTGCACCCAATGTCAAGGTCCGGAAGACGTTATTAGCAGGTGAGGCCAATCTTTCTCAGTGACTGGCCGTTTTTTGCTGTTGTCCTTAATTACGTAACAAGGAGAGTTTCCATATTTGTTTTATATATGCTACGCCAACCGAGAATAGCGCAGATAAGCCAAACGACTTCGTAAGGAACGCGGTAGTCGTCTGTGAAATATTTTTGGAAATAAAATAATAGCTCGAAAAATTAATGAAGAATTCATAGTTCCACTATTACTCCTTTTCAGTATTGCCTTTACTTTATGACAGTACTGGCTAAATAACTAGCCAAAATTAAAATCTTTTGCCATATTTGTGGAAACAACAAGCACACAACAGTTAACAGAAACTTTTAGCAGTGTGAAAACCTCCCAACCCATCCACGAATATCAGTCCACAACAAATTAATAACGTTGGTATGTCTAAGTTAGCCGTTAATTTCTTACGGATTACGTAACAATTTCCAATTTTGGTAGAACATATTTTAACTACGTGAATTTCATACGCTGACATAATGGCAATGCTCAGCTTGCCCGGAATTCTGTGAACCATCCTATCTGACAATAGCAATGGTGTAGAGGCATTCTATAGTTCTGTGTCGAGCCCCCTACCTGCAGGGTTACGGATAGTATGCAAATAAGCTCTGAGGGATGGTTCGGCCCCTGTTTTTTATTAAGCGGTCAGCCGACCAAATATATCGCTCTCCTTCCTTTAAGCAGCCTCCCATGACAGGAGCAGTACAGTTTTCTGCAACAAAGAAGACGCTTGTGAAACTAGAGATACTAATTAAGCACCTTCCTTGGAAATAGAGAGCTGAATAATTTACGTCTCGTTGTGTGTTGCGTCGTACGGAGACTTTTCCAAATGGTTGTTGAGTTTTAATACATGACAAGGTAACTGACCAATAGATTTATCTGTGACGAATCACGTAATTCTGTGGGCGTACCACGAATATCTGAAAATAAATTGCTAATGTGCGTTCCTGGGGAATAGTTGTAGCGATTTCGCTTTTGAGAACGGCCAGTGACCATACCACAAGATTTGTATGTTGACATCTCGTAAGGCCTCAGATGAAGACGCTGTTGAGCGCCCTAAGTCCATCATCCTTATCATCATCATGATCATCCTAATCACCCTAAGTAAACTCTTATCAGTGGTGTAGTATACCGCCGGAACTAAATTGGTACCCTGTGCCTTAGCTTGTGCACAGTTCCTCCTTTAGAATTCTGGGAAGTAGCTTGCAAGATGGCCATGCAATTGTTTTCCGAATATTGATAGATTGTCCAGCAGTAGTAATATCACGTCAGCCGAATTGAAGCACATGATGTTCAGAAAAGACAGTTATATTTTGTCTGTTTGAGGTTTCTGCGAACTCCTGCGTGACATTTCACAAGACAAGTCTTGCGGTTAACGTGAACACCTGTTTATTCAACACAGGGAACAGTTTTTTCTTTACTATGAAGATCTATTTCTCTCGAAGAGGACGTACTTCTACAGGCACGTTGTTTAAATATTAAGTACCAGTTCCGTATTAAACACACACAACTGCATTATTTACAACAATTTTATTATTATGTGAAAGCCAATACTTTTGAAAGCCAATACTTTTCTGCTTTTCAACATATTATCGCTCAATATTAAGGCAGTTATCATAGCAAACAAATAACTTCTGAATTTCATTCTCATTTTGAGGTCATTAAGGCTATAAGAAGAGTAATCCAGCTGTTACCAGCAATATGATGGGCGAAGATCATGTGTTCGTTGTGCTGCATGTGGCCAGGCATTGCCACGAAGCTATAAACTCCTTTTACAGACATCGAGTTTTTCTCGTCTTTTGGTTTGGAATGATCGGCGCAGCTTATTTCAAAAAATGGTTTAAATGGCTCTGAGCACTATGGGACTTAACATCTGAGGTCATCAGTCCCCTAGACTTAGAGCTACTTAAACCTAACTAACCTAAGGACATCACACACATCCATGCCCGAGCAGGATTCGAACCTGCGACCGTAGCAGCGGCGCGGTTCCGGACTGACGCGCCTAGAACCGCACGGCCACCGCGGCCGGCTCGCAGCTTATTTACTGTCTCACAGTATGCTTTAGAACTGTGTCATCCTGAGGCATCAGCTATCAGCACCAAATCTCTAGTGCTGACAGATGGTCACTCACTTCACAGTTCATCACGAACATTAATAAGGATGTCTTCACACGCCTTAACTCACCTTCAACAGCACCACGTCTAGTTATCATATTAGAATTCACCGCACTACTAACCATAAGACATACTTTTATTAAATATTTCTTCAAAGAAATGTTTTGTAGCCGAGACTGTGTTCAAAACTTTATTTTATTGAGCTGTTTCGAAAGGTAAGACTTATCTTCAGCTCTGTAACATTATGCATTTACATATACTTCATGTACCATTATTATTTTTGTTACATTATTACAAATGAAGAAATGGCAACTATACATTTACATACCTTTAAAAACTTAATTGGTTGTGTGTCCTGTTCCGTTTTGAATTCGTCACTCACGCCACGTTAATATTTTTGTGGAGAGGATGTTGCACACTCCACATAGGTTTGTCAAAAATAAAATTATAAACAGGTTTGTCGTAAGTAAAAATATGCACAACTAAAATGCACCTCGTGGAATTTCGCACATGTACATACACAATGTGATCGAAAGTATCCGGACACCCCCAAAAAAATACGTTTTCCATATTAGGAGCATTGGGCTGCCACCTACTGCCAGGTACTCCATATTAGCCATCTCAATAGTCATTGGACATCGTGAGAGAGCAAAATAGGGAGCTCCGGGGAACTCACGGACTTCGAATGTGGTCAGGTGTTTGGGTGTCACTTGTGTCATACGTCTGTACGCGAGATCTCCACACTCCTAAACATCCCTAGGCCCACGTACAGTGCAAAAGCGTACAGGCTGACCCCGTCTGCTGACCGGCAGAGACTGCCAACAGTTGAAGAGGGTCGTAATGTGTAACAGGCAGACATCTATCCAGACCATCACACAGGAATTCCAAACTGCATCAGGATCCACTGCATGGACTATGGCAGTTAGGCGGGAGGTGAGAAAACTTTGATTTCATGGTTGAGCGGCTGCCCATATGTCACACATCACGCAGGTAAATGCCAAACGACGCCTCGCTCGGTGTAAGAAGCGTAAACATTGGACGATTGAACAGTGGAAAATCGTTGTGTGGAGTGACGAATCACGGTACACAATGTGTCGATCCGACGGCAGAGTGTGTGTATGGCGAATGACCGGTGAACGTCATCTGTCAGCGTTTGTAGTGCGAACAGTAAAATTCGGAGGCGGTGGTCGTGCTTTGCATGGAGGGGGCACTATCACAGCACAGGCCTACATTGATGTTTTAAGCCCCTTCTTGCTTCCACTGTTGAAGAGCAATTTGAGGATGGCGATTGTATCTTTCAACATGATAGAGCACCTGTTCGTGATGCACGGCCTGTGGCGAGGTGGTTACCAGACAATAACATCCCTGTAATAGACTTGCCTGCACAGAGTCCTAACCTGAACATTATAGAACACCCTTGGGATGTTTTGGAACGCCGACTTCGTAGTAGGCCTCACCGACCGACATCGATGCGTTTGCTCAGTGCAGCACTTCGTAAAGAAAGGGCTGCCATTCCCCAAGAAACCATCCAGCACCTGATTGAACGTACGCCTGCGAGAGCGGAAGCTGTCATCAAGGCCAATGTGGGCCAACACCATACTGAATTCCAGCATTACCGATGGAGGGCGCCAGGAACTTTTAAGTCATTTTCATCCAGGTGTTCGGATACTTTTGATCACATAGTGTATGTAGCACTCTTTTGATGCTTGTCAATCGTTAAAAAACACAATACAGTGCGCATTTATGACAATGTCTACATTTGTTTGACGAGTGAAGCACATCTCGCAACCTCCTCACTCGAAATGAGTTGACTATGTTTGTAATTTTATTTTTGACAAACCTATGTAGAGTGTGCAACATACTCTCCATTAAAATATTAACATGGCATGAGTAATTAACGCACTGCGGAACGTGACGTACAACCAAAAGAGTTTTTAAAGGTATATACATGTATAATTGCCATTTCCTTATTGCCCTAGCTAAAATAATTAGACGAAGTATCCGTAAATGCGTAATGTTACAGACCTGAAAAAGACAGTCTCATCTGTGTAGACCCGTCAATAAACAGTTTTGTAAGCGATCTTGGCTATAAAGAATTTCTTCAAGGTACCTACAGATCGCTCCTTCTCATTATGAGAAATTTCAGTCGAAGTTTTGTTCATCGTTGACCTGTGTAATCTTTCTTCCTACACAGCATCTGTGAATTGGGCGGGAAAGGACGTAATAACTGTTGACACAACCCCCTCTGAGACGTGCGGCGGCTTTTTGGTCCCGCTCCCCCTTCATACAAGCCCAGTGTGGAAACCACAGCGCTGCTTGGCCCTGTGCTGAGGTCACTAGCCTAGCGATAGTGTACAGCAGAGGCGAGAGGCGCGTTCACTTTCGCGCTCCCGACTTCCGCATCTTCGTTCTCGCTGACCGCCGCCGGCGCCAGCGCTCTAAGAATACACCGCCGTCACACCTACCGCGAAAGGCAATTAGAGCGAGCAGCCGGCCGCAGAATTTCGTAAGCGGCCGTGCAAGACGCCGTAGCGCACTAACTGTTTGCTCGTTCCACGCCCACGGTTGAGGATCCAAGAAAGGGAGACAAAGCAGAGAGAACGCAGCGATAACGCCGGCGCGACCCCCAGCCGCCAACACTACACGGGGACCGTGGTCTAGACTCTCCACAGCTGAAGGATTATGAGATGTCCGATACACGTAAACATACTCTTACTCTCTTGGACCGACAAACCGCGGTCGATTTTTGGCCTCGTCAAACAGCCTCCTCCACCGCGTTGTGACCTTGGCATCCTCTTCCCTTGTTCCAAGTATCTGAAGATCCTTGGCCACCTGGTCTTTCAGTCTTATTTTCGGTCTGTCTAAAGGTCTTTGCCCTTCGGGTTTCTCCTCCGAAACTTCTCTCAATCTTGACCCTCCTCTCTTCTACAGACGTGCCCGATCCATCTCAGACTCCCTGCGCAAAAATATCAGATTCATCATATAGGGCTAGTAAAGGTAAAAATCACAACACCAAGAAGGAGTTGTGTGACATAACGAGAGTTGTTAGGCGTGTTTCTACATCTCGGCAGTAGCGCCACTATGAGGATGCAAACCAGTTTTGTTTTCTTAATAACACGCTTTAATGGCCGTGGCCGTTATTTACCTTTGAGATGGGACGTGGTGAGTTGATGTTAGTCAAGAATACCTTTAAGGCGACAAAGATGCCATTATTAGTACCTGGCTGAGTGTGAACGAGATTGTTCCTTCTGCGATATTGCAGAGACTTGGAGCAGCGTAGCCACTGTCCATGACGACTGGTGGCGATGGTCACGAGAATGTACGGTGGTCGCAAGAAGACCGTTGTCCGGACGGCCACGTAGCACTACCGGGAGGGAAGACCAACGTGTACAGCGTATGGCTGTGGAGCACCGTACTGCACCTGCAGCTGCAATCTGAGCAGCAGTTGGCACCACAGTGACACAACGAACTGTTACAAATAAATTACTTCAAGGACAGCTCCGACGCAGGCGCCCTGTAGCATGCATCGCACTGACCCCAAACCACCCCCATTTGCAGCTTCAGTGGTGTCAGGCGAGAGCTATTGGAGGTGGTTTGTTGTGTTTCCTGATGAAAGCGGGTTCCGCCTCGGTGCCAAGTGTTGGTTAGGGGGAGGCCAATTGAGGGCCTGCGACCAGCCTGCCTGCGTGCTGGACACACTGCAGCTACATCTGGAGCCATGCTGTGGGGCAGCATTTCGTGTGACATCAGGAGCACTCTCGTGGTTATCCCACGCACCCTGACTGCAAATCTGTACGTCAGTCTGGTGATTTGACCTATTGTGCTGCCATTCGTGAACAGCATTCTAGGACATGGTTTCCAACAGAATAACGCTGCCCCACATACCGCTCATGTAACCCAACATGCTCTACGGAGTGTCGACATGTTGCCTTGGCCCGCTCGATCACCAGATCTGTCTCCAATCGAACACATGCGGGACATCATCATCGGACGATAACTCCAGCGTCCTCCACAAATAGCGGTAACCGCCCCTGTATTGACCGACCAACTGCAACAGGCATGGGATTCCATCCCACAAACTGGCATCCGGCACCTGTACAGCACAATGCATGCACGATTGCATGTTTGCGTTGAACATTCTGGTGGTTACATCGGTTATTAATGTACCAGCATTTCAAATTTGCAGTGGGTTATCTCGCGCTTGCATTAACCTGTGATCTTGCAATGTTACACACTTAAATATGTTACCTAGGCAAATATATTCCCAAAATTCCATTACTCAACGTGAATTATTTTATGGTGTTGAGATTTTTTTCCGTCAGTGTATATCTTCCAGAGCCTCCACTCCTTCCTTCTACGCCACTCTCTTCCTCGCAAATTGGTACAAATATCTTCCACAGTATTTTATTTTCTAAAACCTTTATCTTTCTCTCTGTATACTTGTCTGTTTTCCACAATTAAGCCCTATCTAGTAATACTGGTCTAGTTATAGTTTTGTATACATGTTTTGTCAGTTCTTTCAGACATGTCCGAAAGAACATACACTATTTTGATCCAGCAGCCACTATGAATTAGGACACACAGCAATTACAGACATTGGCTGAGAGTTGGTATTGATTTAAATTAACGGCGAAAATTGAAAATTTGCGCCGGACCGGCATTCGGAAAACAGACATCACATACATGATCTCTTCAGTGCAAATGCACACCTGGGTCGAACTAGTACGGTAACCGGCGAAATGCCGCGAGTAATGAGGATAATGGGCAGGGGCACCACACTAGTAGCGTGCAATTAGTTGAGAATTTGAGTTTGACGGGAGTCGTGACAGGATAGAGGGTGCAGTTGCGATGACCACTGTGTCCGGACGGCGAGCGGTCAGCGCATCTGCATAACAAGCAGGAGAGCCAGGTGCAAATCCCTGCACCAATTTTCAGCTTTCAGCATTCATTTAAACCAGTGCCTACTCGCAGACAACGTCTGTAATTACTTTGTCTATTATTCCTTATTTTGGTTCCTTTTAATAGAATTCTGGATGACAGTAAATTGTTGAGCAAATGTGACGCTCTGTATGTCGCTTTTATCCTCGCTTCTGTTTCTTGTTTCTCATCATTTCTGTTATTTACTGCAACCACCAGCCATCGAAACACTTCTGGTTTTTTTTTGTTTTTCAAAAACGTGTTCATTAATCTGTATGGTCTCCCGCCTTTTTGTCTTGGAATTTCTTTCTTCCCTCACGAATTTTGTTTTCTCGTCACTTAACTGTAATCCAACTTCCTTTGCTTTTTAGTCAGCTTTTCTTACCAATATTTTCAGGTGATCTAGATTTTCAGCGATTAAAGCTACGTCATCAGCAAAGGTCAGCTACATTTTTATTCTTACGTTAAATCCCTCCTCTGCTTCACTTGTTGGATCCAGTGCCTCCCGTACTATTACAGTGATGAGGAATGGTGATATTCCATTTCCTTGCCTGGCTCCTGTTTTTATGTTAAAAGCAATGGAATACTCTCCATCCGTTCTCACTATCCTTTTTGCGCTTTCCAGTGTAACTTTCACAAGATTTGTACTCTTCTTTGGTATTCCAAACTTCTGCATTTTCTTCCGCAACTTTTCTCTCTTTATCACAAGCTTTCTTAAAATTAACAAACAATAATGCCATTGTTTTGTCGTATTCCCAATATTTTGATATGGCTTCTTTCAATACAAATATGTGATCAGTGGTGGATTGAATCTTCATAAGCCCCGCTTGATTCTGGTAAATTATCTCTTTTACATATGGCTCCAATCTTTTCTGGAGAATCTAAGAAAACACTTTGTAGCCTGTGCTAATAAATGAGATGCCTCTATTATCTCTGCAGTCTCGTTTGTTGCCCTTTGTATTTATTGGTGCTATGACCGCTTCTTTCCACTCAGAGGGCGTTGTTTCTTCGTTCAAAACGTTGGTCATGGATTTATGTACTTGGTTCGCAATTGTATCTCCTCCCTTCTTAAGCAGTTCAGCTGTTATTTCTATCTCTCCCTGGAGCTTAATTGGTTTTTAGTATTCTGATTGCGCCTACGGTCTCTTTCAATGCCGGCGGTGCAACTGTATATTATCTTTAATTATGGGGTTCTTGCATTTTTGTACTTCCATCTTCAACAGTTAAAGGCTTCTCAAATTATTCTTTCCAAGTTTACATACCATACATGTAAAAAATGTATGTGAAATCTTATGGGACTTAACTGCTAAGTTCATCAGTCCCTAAGCTTACACACTACTTAACGTAAATTATCCTAAGAGTCCGCAGCTCGTGGTCGCGCGGTAGCGTTCTCGCTTCCCGCGCCCGGGTTCCCGGGTTCGATTCCCGGCGGGGTCAGAGATTTTCTCTGCCTCGTGATGACTGGGTGTTGTGTGATGTCCTTAGGTTAGTTAGGTTTAAGTAGTTCTAAGTTCTAGGGGACTGATGACCATAGATGTTAAGTCCCATAGTGCTCAGAGCCATTTGAACCATTTTATCCTAAGGACAAACACACACAAATCCATGCCCGAGGGAGGACTCGAACCTCCGCCGGGACCCATGAATGTAACCAAGGTAAGAAATGTTATACTTTCTAACAGCGTATGTTCTCGTGTATATCGCCAGAGAGGCTAATTTATATCACTAAACGGGTAAAAGGTCCCACAGACGCACTTGCAAGCTGTCTATCTGACGGCTTTGATTTTCAGTATTTCACACATTGACGCCGAATTTAAAAATTTAAAATACTGTTGTTATCTACTCTTTAAGCGGTACAATTTTACGTTAACCATTTAACACAACTAGGCGAGTATTAAAGATAGAAACTGAGTACTAGTCCGGATAGCGTAATTCACAGCTCATGAATTACCCTGATTACGTTCATTCGGTATTTGAGAATGAGAGCACTTAGCAACTTTCAACCAATTTTATGCGTAATTTCAAACCTTTTCGAAACCCTTTCTTGCATTCATCTCCCCCCCCCCGCCCCACACACATACACACATAAAACAATGAAACGCAACATGATTATTGCTTGCTACATTTTTGTTGTTCGTACTATAAAACTTCAGCAATCAGGCATGACGTTTTAAATGGTTGGTTTGTTTGATTCAGTGAAGATCATTTCACGCTGCTCAAACATACTTATCTATTATAAACTGCTGTGTAAGTTTCCCAGCGTTTAAAATTGGAAAAAGCTCTTGTCTTGTTGTCAGTCGGTATCAGAAATATTCCTTCATGGATACCCTCGATCGCTTCTCTTCGTGTGTTTTCTTATATTTTCAGAGTTTTATGTTCTACCCTTCTATTGAAGCTACTTCACATATTGGAGTTCGATTCTTTAAAGAACTAGGCATGGCGTTACTGGTATCTTACTAGACTACCATAAAATATCACAGGTTATATACAGTGATAATCTCTCCTAAGAATCGTCATGGGTTGATGTTTTGGCCATCAAATTCGCCTGATTTGAATCCGGGCCACGCTATCGGGGCCGGCCGGTGTGGCCGTGCGGTTCTAGGCGCTTCAGTCTGGAACCGCTAGACCGCTACGGCCGCAGGTTCGAATCCTGCCTCGGGCATGGATGTGTGTGATTTCCTTAGGTTAGTTAGGTTTAAGTAGTTCTAAGTTCTAGTTGACTGATGACCTCAGAAGTTGAGTCTCATAGTGCTCAGAGCCATTTGCACCATTTGAACGCTATCGGGCACCAACTCCGGGCCCTCAAACCATCGGCCCGTAACTTACGGGAATTGTGTGCTCTGTGCGTAGGCTTCTGGAGCCACAAACCTCCGCAAACCTACCTGGAACTCGTCGAATCCATGACACGAAAAATCATTCTGTATTGCGTTGCAAAGCTGAAACAACACGCCATTAATCAGATGGTCGTAGTATTTTGATATTTGGGCTCATCCGTGGAACCATTTCAAACTCTAATATAAACAGTAAGGGGAAAAAAAAAAAAAAAAAAAGACGACGCACCACGAAGGAATTATCCGAATGAGACGGAAATCGATAGATGTGATGTACATATACAGACAAATAAACGATCACAACTTCACAAAAATTAGATGATGTTCTCAAGAGAAAGAGCTTCACAAATCGACCAAGTCAATAACGTGTTGGTCCATCTCTAGCCCTTATGCAAGCAGTTATTACTTTTGACATTGACTGATGGAGTTGCTGGATGTCCTGCTGAAGGATATAGTGCCTCGTTCTGTCGAACTGGCGCGTTAGATCGTCAAATACCGAGCTAATTGGAGGGCCTTGCCCATAATGGTCCAAACGTTCCTAGTTAGAAAGAGATCCAGCGACCCTGCTGGCCAAAGCAAGGTTTGACCAGCACGAACACAAGCAGTAATAGCTCTCGTCGCGTGCAAGTGGGCATTATCTTGCGGAAATGGCTGCCCTGGATGATTTGTCATGAATGGTAACAAAACGGGGCGCAGAATATCGACGACGTACCGCTGTGCTGTAAGGATGACACGGCAGACAACCAAAATGGTCCTGCAATGAAACGAAATGGCACCCCAGATCACTCGTGGTAATCAGGCCATAGGGCAGACGACAGTCAGGTTGGTATTCCACCGCTATCTGAGGCGTCTGCACGCACGTCTTAGGCCTGAACTCTCATTGATTTGAGTAGGATTGTCTTCAGTGATGAGTCCCACTTCGAACGGAGCCCCGATTACCATCGAGGACGCGTCTGGCGACGCCTCGGACAGTGGTAGGATACCAACATGACTGTCGCTCGCCGTACAGTCCAACAGCCAGTATTGCTGGTCTGGGATGCCATTTCTTTCCATAGCGGGCCCCTTTCGATCGTCATCCACTGAAACCTGCACAATGGTACAATGACGAGATTCTGTTTCCTGTTTTGTCGCCCTTTATGGCAAGCCATCCTAGCCTTATATTTCAGCAAGATAATGCCCGCCCGCACACGGCGAGTTACTCTACTGCTTGTCTTTCTGCTTCCGCTTGGTGCCTCGGCCACCATAGTTGACGGATCTCTCCCCAACTGAGAATTTTCCCGCATTGTGGGCAGGGCCCTCCAATCTTCCAGGGATTTTGGCGATCTAACGCACCATTCGGACATAATCTGACACGATATCCCTCAGGAGTGCACCCAACAACTCTTTTAAATCAATGACAAGACGAATAATTCCTTACTTAAGGACCGGAGGTGGATCGACACGTTATTGACTTCCTCAAGTTGGGAAGCTATTTCTCTTAAATAAACCATCCAAATATTCTAAAATTGTAATCATTTCCTTGTCTGTATATGTTTATCACATATACCGATTCCCGTCCCATGCGGATAATTCGTTCGTTGTGCATCGCCTTTTTTTTCGATTACATTTTCAAGTCATCCTATTTTCTCTTTAGAGGTTTCGTGTCAGCAAGGCCCAAGTACTCGACTGTATGACTACGAGCGTTGTGAGGACGGAGTGCCGTAATCCGAGAGGGCAACGTGTAGCTGTAGTCAGCCGGACAGCGGGCGGCAGCGCGAGTTTTTGTGGGGACACCGGAGCGCTTTGGGGCGGGCGAGCGGTACACGGAATTTGGCGACCCAGCCAGGCTGTGGCCGCTACCAGGCACCGGACACCCGTGGGAGCTGCACTGCGCCGCCCACTAATTGCATTCTGCGATGCCGTCCCGCATTCCTCTCCATCGCAGCGCAACCGGCGCGACTGCCGGAGGCCACTCTAGCATTAAACCCATGGGGTCCGCAGCGTGGACGTAACTACTTGAGGGCAGTGCCCCGGGGCACTTGAGGACAAAGGACACACTGATGCTTGTCATCATGAACGTCATTATCATCAGTGATCTGCCTTAGGACATGTCTTCGTATGAAGCTCTCCGTGCAGACTAGTCATTTGCTGCCCTCTTCGTGTTCTCATAATAGCTTTCTATCCTTATACTGCCCACCATCTGGTATCTTCTGCGTCCTTTTCTTCTTCTTCCTCTTCTTCTTCTTCAATTCATATTTCCTTCCATAGCATCCATCAATAAGCAATTTCTTCTCATTCCATGTCCAGCAAATTGTGTTAAACAGTATTTGGGAGTGACAGCAGCTAGCCTCATTCCCTTTGCAATTGTGCTTTCCTCTATCATCCTCTTCCCAATCTGTACTCGTATTTTCTGTTGTTGTTGTTATTATTGTTGTTGTTGTTGTTGTGGTCTTCAGTCCTGAGACTGGTTTGATGCAGCTCTCCATGCTACTCTATCCTGTGCAAGCTTCTTCATCTCCCAGTACCTACTGCAGCCTACATCCTTGTGAATCTGCTTACTGTACTCATCTCTTAATCTTCCTATACGATTTTTACCCTCCACGCTGCCCTCCAGTACTAAACTGCTGATCCCTTGATGCCTCAGAACATGTCCTACCAACCAATTCCTTCTTCCAGTCAAGTTGTGCCACAAACTTCTCTTCTCCCCAATCCTATTCAATACCTCCTCATTAGTTATGTGATCTACCCATCTAATCTTAAGCATTCTTCTGTAGCACCACATTTCGAAAGCTTCTATTCTCTTCTTGTTCAAACTATTTATCGTCCATGTTTCACTTCCATACATGGCTACACTCCATACAAATACTTTCAGAAACGACTTCCTGACACTTAAATCTATACTCGATGTTAACAAATTTCTCTTCCTCAGAAACGCTTTCCTTGCCATTGCCAGCCTACATTTTATATCCTCTCTACTTCGACCATCATCAGTTATTTTACTCCCTAAATAGCAAAACTCCTTTACTACTTTAAGTGCCTCATTTCCTAATCTAATTCCCTCAGCATCACCCGACTTAATTCGACTACATTCTATTATCTTCGTTTTGCTTTTGTTGATGTTCATCTTATACCCTCCTTTCAAGACACTGTCCATTCCATTCAATTGCTCTTCCAAGTCCTTTGCTGTCTCTGACAGAATTACAATGTCATCGGCGAACCTCAAAGTTTTTATTTCTTCTCCATGGACTTTAATACCTACTCCGAATTTTGCTTTCGTTTCCTTTACTGCTTGCTCAATATACAGATTGAATAACATCGGGGAGAGGCTACAACCCTGTCTCACTCCCTTCCCAACCACTGCTTCCCTTTCATGTCCCTGGACTCTTATAACTGCCATCTGCTTTCTGTACAAATTGTAAATAGCCTTTTTCTCCCTGCATTTTTCCCCTGCCACCTTCAGAATTTGAAAGAGTATTCCAGTCAACATTGTCAAAAGCTTTCTCTAAGTCTACAAATGCTAGAAACGTAGGTTTGCCTTTCCTTAATCTTTCTTCTAAGATAAGTCGTAGGGTCAGTACTGCCTCACGTGTTCCAACATTTCTACGGAATCCAAACTGATCTTCCCCGAGGTCGGCTTCTACCAGTTTTTCCATTCGTCTGTACAGAATTCACGTTAGTATTTTGCAGCTGTGGCTTATTACACTGATAGTTCGGTAATTTTCACATCTGTCAATACCTGCTTTCTTTGGGATTGGAATTATTATATTTTTCTTGAAGTCTGAGGGAATTTCTCACACATATTGCTCACCACATGGTAGAGTTTTGTCAGGACTGGCTCTCCCAAGACTATCAGCAGTTCTAATGGAATGTTGTCTACTCCCGGGCCCTTGTTTCGACTTAGGTCTTTCAGTGCTATGTCAAACTCTTCACGCAGTATCATATCTCCCATTTCATCTTCATCTACCTCCTCTTCCATTACCACAATATTGTCCTCAAGAACATCACCCCTGTATAGACCCTCTATATACTCCTTCCACCTTTCTGCTTTCCCTTCTTTGCTTAGAACTGGGTTTCCATCTGAGCTCTTGATATTCATGCAAGTGGTTCTCTTTTCTCCAAAGGTCTCTCTAATTTTCCTGTAGGCAGTATCTATCTTACCCCTCGAGAGATAAGCCTCTACCTCCTTACATTTGTCCCCTAGCCATCCCTTCTTAGCCATTTTGCACTTCCTGTCGATCTTATTTTTGAGACGTTTGTATTCCTTTCTGCCTGCTTCACTTACTGCATTTTTGTATTTTCTCCTCTCATCAATTAAATTCAGTATCTCTTCTGTTACCCAAGGATTTCTACTAGCCCTCGTCTTTTTACCTACTTGATCCTCTGCTGCCTTCACTATTTCATTCCTCATTTTCTGTTGTAGGTATAGATTTTCAATCAGCCTTCCATTCGTTCAGCCAACACCATTCTTTCTTACAATGTCCAGTCATTTATTCCACTGTAATCTATGAAAGGCTTCCTGAAAGTCAATTAAAACAGTATATACTTCTCTTCGTCTTTCATTGTATCTGTCGCCTATAATTCTCAACTGTTCAATTGCATTTCTTGTACCTTTGCCTCTTTTAAATGTAACTGTTCCTTTGAAATACTTTTACCAGTCTCAAAAGAAAGAAAAAAGTAAGAATTAAAAGAGGAAAGTGAAAAAACTGCCTATATCGTTATAAGGTTGCAAATATCCATAGCATATTGGTGGTCAACAAGTGGGTTCTGGAATCAGTCCTTTGAATAAGAGCAAGTGGATTTTCTTCCATTCTGATTACTTCAATAGCTCTCAGACAACCGGCTCCTACAAAGCATACCCTCGATTTCCGCCTGCAGACCACCGCAGAGGCCGTCAAAATCGGGTGGTCAGTTAAGTCTGTTGATACACTCATTAATCCTAGCAATATTCCAATGTTCCTGCTTTGCTTTGATCAATTGTTGATTTTCCTGGCCTTCTTCTGGATACTGGTCCTTCAATAGAAACGGTGGACCAGCTTAATATCTAGATATTTTAACTTTTCTGTTGGTCTTAAGGATTCTCAAGGCCTAAAGTCAGTGTTAGGATACTGTATGAGTAAGTAATTAATTCGTTATGTGAACAGGCCGCCTGCTTCTGCAAATCACGTTTATTTTCGATTTCTTCATCCACACATTTTCCAGTAAACCTGTACTACTTAAATTACTTTCAAATATTTGATAAATAACAATGATGATGGAAAATTAAGCCGAGGCACTTCCGTTGTTTGCAGCACTGTCATACGTTTCGAGTGGATAGTCTGTCATCAGCAAGATCGTAACTGTCCTGGAAGACGGGCAAATCTAACGAAGTCACGGTGAATGATTTTTGTAATCATCAACTGCTGACGCTACAACCATCTGACGTAATAACCTGATCCGTTGAGACAGGCAGCGTCAAGTTGGAACACGTTCTGACGTCTCAGTCAGCGTCCAGAAACGCTAGACTGAGCTTGTGTTTGCCGCTTCTGACGCGCATGATGGATTTCGAACAACGTTTGAATATTAACTTCTGTTTGAAATTGCATTCAAGTGCTATAGAAACTCATGAACTGTGTAAACTTGTGTATGGCGATAATGCTGTAACTCTGAAGGCTGTTTATAACTGGTACCAGCGATTTAAAAGCGGAAATGAAAAAATTAAGGCCAAACGTCGACGAAACGCGGGTCAGCAGTATGTGTCCTCTAAAACCAACGACACTGTTGAAGCAGCATCTTTGGGAAGTCCCTGTAATTGTACAAATAAGTGCTACAGGAAACTAATGGGAGAAGAAGAAAATATTTTCCACTCGTTTTGGGACATAGGATACTTTAGCCCCCAGAATACTTACCTAATGTGTTCTATGAAAATGTTAACAAAAAGTCGAAGGTTCGTTTCGCTTTTTTTAAACACGAATGCACCATCTGTCACAATTTTACTTTACCTTGTTCTGCTTCACATTTCTGTCTCTCATAGCTATCCAAAAAAAGACTATAAACCAAATTTCATCTGGAGCTGTGATATTTTCATACAATGTGAAAGTAAATAGAGTGGAAGGCATGATATGCAAGAAGCTTTCCTCAGGGTTCATGGTTTACAGAACCACACAAGAAGAGTGAGGAATTTGCAACAGCAAATGAAGTTGGGTTGCGCAGTTGCAAAAGAAGAAGGAAGAGGTTTGTATATTACATTTTACTATAAGGTATCCATTTTAACCAAATAAAATAATGTTGAAGTATAATACTAACAACATGACGTAATGTATCAACTCATGTGCTCTTTTCTTTCAGGCAAACATGGCAATCATCCATACAAATTTCAAGACGAAGCCGTGCAAGGTGTCAGAGACTTCCTCGATGCTACACCAAAATATAACAGTCACTATAGCAGGCAGCAGAACCCCAAAAAAGTATATTTTGGATGTGATCTCACAATTGTATCTTTATTTTGGGACAAATACTCCGAATACCCGCAAGGAAAAGGGTGTCCCTACTGTCTCATAAAGCAAATTCATGGCAATTTTTGTGTCCGAATTTAATATAGGCTTCAAACTGTCGAAAAGCGACACATGTTCAACATGTGATGCCTTTCTCACAGCAACGAGTAACCCAGAATTATGTACAGAAGAAATTACACAAAGGAAAAAACAACATGAGTTGCATCTAAGAAAGGCTGGTAGCGGGCGCAATATGATCGTGTCTTTAACTTCTCTGGCTAAAGAGAATGTGAAAGACAACCACGTAACAGGAATGGACACGCATCAAACGTTTCCCAGGCCAAAACTAATAGTTGGATCAGCATTCAACAAGAGAAAAATATGGTCGTATAACTACGGTATCCACGATTGTGGGTCAAATAAGGAATACATGTTTCTGTGGAGTGAGGAGGACGGAGGAAGGGGTTCAGATGAAGTTGGGAGCTATCTATTAATATACTTGGAGATAATTAACACTCAAGCCAAATACCTCCACATAATCTCAGATAACTGTAAGGGCCATGCAAATAATTGGTCTCTTATTGCCCTGGAAAGAACTCTTGTTGCCACCAAAAGATTTGAATCTGTGCAGCATTATTTTCCCGTGGTAGCACAGACGTCCAATAGTATACACGCCAGATGAATGGGCAGAAGTAGTCAAATCTGCTAGTACAAAAAATTTCATTGTGACGAAAATGCACAGACAAGACTTCAGAAGCTTGGGCGACCTGAAGTCATTAATCTCGATACCCACTCTATTCAGATCTGGAGATCCCATTCGTCTTAGTGAAGCAATTCAATTTAAGTTTGAGTATAGAGACCCCTTCACGCTAATTGTGAAGCATTGCTACTCAGTTCATGTCAGTGGATCTACGTAGCAAGAGGAAAGGAAGACCTGCTGAACCAGATACATTTCAGATGCCAATAAAATATAGAAACCCACTTCAGATTAATCAGAAAAATATGACATACTGCTTCTTATGGCATACATACCCGCAGTATATCAACCCTTTTTCTCGTCATGTGCTGGAAATAATGTGAACGATGGTGACCGAGAAGAACTTCCTTGATTTCACGTTTACATTGTAAAATAAAGTATTAAACTGACTTATCTGTTATGTGCGTGTTTGTGAAAGTGCAAAAATCGTTTAAAACTACTAGTTGCTATATAATTTTCAAAATAAAACCTTTAAAACGTATTTTGTGTTCTAAATTATTTTCAGGGACACACAGTCATAAGCCGTTTTCGACCACGTCGTAATTGAAATGACTCTCAAATTAATGTTACATAACGGAAAGAAGAACGTGTATTTTACACAAGGTTTGCAATGTATTGAAGTAGAATTAAAAGCAAGAAGGAAATGTCTATTTTTTCTTCAACATTTTTATACTTCCATGAAACTTTAAAGTCGCTGTATCTCAAAACTAGTTGAATGTGGCCTACGACTATATCTCTCCGACCCCTTCAAATGTATAATTCTAGCGTTGCCGAGGATGAGCGAAAAGTATGGGGAAAGTGCGTGGAGGAAGGGGAGACGAAGGGGGGGGGGGGAAGAAACCCAGCCATATATATGTAATTAAATCTCAGTGTGAACTGAGCAATAAAAAAATGGGTAATTTCCAAGAATGATTGCCTATCGAGGTCGCTGGACCGAAGCGATACATATCGAACGTGTGATCGTATATCGATCGTGCAACTCTGGTGGCGGGCGTTATGAGTATGTTTACGATGCTCACTACAGCAACGACAAAAGAAGAGCGTTACAAAAATACTTGAAATTGCAAAGGAGGCGTTTTTCCTTATTCGTCGTCGGTGTTGTCGTCATTTTCCAGCCCATTACGGTGGCCTGGATGGATATTTTGGAAGAGTCGAAACATGTATTCTTCCTGATACTCGTTCGTTTCCTGCACTGTCCGCAATGACATTGTAACAGTATTTCAGCTTTGAAACTGTTCTTACGAAGTTTTAGACACTTCGCAGCACCACACACTACACAGTCCCTCCTTCCCTCTTCTGGTAGTACTCCACATTCGCGACAAAAAGTCAAACAATTTTCTACGCTGGATAAACATGGAATTAGATTTTTCCATGGAAGAGAAGCCGCCAAAGAAACATCAAGAACACCAGACATCCCACTCACTAACGACATAAATCACCTGGTTCAAAAATGGCTCTGAGCACTATGGGACTTAACATCAGTCCCCTAGAACTTGGAACTACTTAAACCTAACTAACCTAAGGACATCACACACATCCATGCCCGAGGCAGGATTCGAACCTGCGACCGTAGCAGTCGCGCGGTTCCGGACTGCGAGACCACCACGAGACCATCGCGGCCGGCTAAATCGCCTGGGTTTCACTAGCAACTCACAAATAATTCGCAGAGGTATGTCATTCAGAGCAACTACGGGAACAACGGGAAACATAAAAATGACGATCACAAATAATTGACCACAAACGCGCCACAGCAATCGCATGATAGATTTACGATCGCACGTTCGATATATATCGTTTCGACCCAGCGACTTCAGTAGGCAATCATTCTTGGAAATTACCAAAAAAATGTATAACAGAATCATACGCTAGCAGTCTAGAGCCTGGAAATCTATAAATTCAGGTGATTTGGTAGCAGTCAATGGCCATAAGATGTTCGGTACTCACAGTGCAATTTGCGTTACCCAGACTGCTGTCCGCCCATCCGCCACGAGAACGCCTCGTTGACTGCTTGACATTCGGCACTCTGGGTTCTCGTTCCGTGTTCGGCAATGCTGAACGTCTGCAGGGTCGTCTGCAGCTTTCGGCCCAAAGCGCACAGCGGGCGAGAGAAATCTGCTCCTCTCCTGCAATGGCTCGATGTCCGTCACATCTGATTGTACACCTCGTTTTCCTCCTCAATCACTCAGTGCCCTGTAGCCCGTACAGCGAGAGAAGACCCCTCACAGTTAAAGTGGGCTTAGCGTGGCCCCTCCGCGCCTCTAGCAAGACCCTATCACGTAACGCGCTTTTGTTTAGGTTTCTACGGCAACATCTCAGCGCTGGCAACAATGCTGCTAGCTGTCATAGCTCTTCTTTCGCCGCACCTATTAAAATACAGTGTTAACCGCCCTGAACAAGCTAATTGCATTGGCATTTCTTCAGCGTAGCATTTATTTTGAACGTTATAATTGTGAGGGAAACAACTACGTGAACGTATGGTTGCCGCTGATATCGTCCGGATCACGAATTTCACATTGCCGCCAATACTTCCACATTGATGGATATAGCGTAGAAACATAGCTGACAGCTACCTCTGCTGCTACCGTTGATGTCATCAAGGTCGTGCTTGGAGCTGTTATTCCACTACACCGTTCCTGTATAAGTGTTCTCACTGCATCGATATCCTATATCCGCTTCCATCGAGCACATTTTCCTGTGTTCATCCCAATGATTTATTATGATTTTTCCTCTTAACTTTTCCGAATATTGCGGCTTAGCCTTGTTCTCCTTAGGAGCAAACCTTCAGTTGACTGTTTCTCTTGTATTCGCTGTCTGCGTCTACTTCGGACTTCTAAACGAACTAAATAAAATATTGTTGCCTATTCAGGAACAGTGTTAGTTCCGTGAGAATAGAACAACTGGTTTTCAAACTCCATAAAGTTAAACGATATACACGCTCGTCTTATTCCAAAATATCTATTCATTAATTTTTTGAAAACTTGCGATACTGTGAGGGTTCTACTTCATACCCGAATAGCTCTACCTCTGATTGTGTTAAAGTGATTAGCGAAGTGATTTCTTCATCAACGGCACGTAACGGCCCGCAAGTCATTGTCAAATCTGAGCTTACGTACAATGACAGAAACGAGAGTTTTAAGAATTTGGGTATACAATAAAAGTGATAACCAAGAGAATTTTCTTCGCCAGAAGAAATTGAGGTACCGACTGAAGTTCGCTTTCTGATCACAAGAAATTGCCACGAATCTGGAGAGTAAGTGCCATCTCCCAATGTCGATCGCCTCTATAGCCGAATGAAGCCGGCAAGAGGACTCAGCCTGAGCAAAGTTTGCATCGATAGGGTGCCCACAGAACTGCTCACGAAAAATTAGGAATATATAGAACGAAACATAAACAAAAAGAAAAAAGTTTGAGCCGCTGCCTTCGGTGCGGAAGGATCCGGGTTCGATTCCCGGTACTTCCACAAATTTTTGCTAAAGTAAAGAGGTCTGAAAAGGGGCCCACTGAGACTCTTGAGGCCAAATAATCAGCTGCTAGATAGTTGTTCCGAACTTAGGGATAAATTATCACCTGAGGGGTAAAATGAAACTCTCTGAAGAGTAAAACCAAAATGGATTCATTGATGATTTAGTGACCTCTCAAAACGATTTTTTAAAATGTAAACAGTATTGTGGTACACTCTAATATGTAACAGAGCACCATCACCTGTCATTTGACATCCACTGCTGGATAAAAGCCTCCTCTAGACAATTCCATGCACAGCGACTTTGAGCGATACGAATCCCAGCGGTTCCTGATTATTTCCTATTGCCATCTACCTACCTACCTACCTACCTACCTACCTACCTTCCGTTAATTTTTCTCAGTCTCTGGTTATTTCTTGGAATGCACATGAAAATTTCCTTTACCGACGTACCATCCACCTTCCTGGTTGCTGTCCATTCCATATCCACCTTTTCCTGTATCTGTCACAATTACGTCTTCAACTCTAGTCTGTTCCCCAACCCGTTTATTTGCTTTCTTATCTTTTCCAGTAATATGCATAGTGCATCTCTCCATTTGTCGTTGAGTTTCCCTCAAAGTCTGAATGGTTTTCACTTTAAAAGGCCAGGGCTCAGTGTAAAGAGTGATGAGCACTCGAGATCGTTTTAACTTTTCTGTTTATTTCTTTTATTGTCCATCCAGTGGTAGCAGTTATCACTCGTTGTAATTAATAAATTCTAACAGCAGCTATTTGTCTGATGTGGGAAAGTGACAAGGAAATATCTGGGCTCCAAGATCAAACACTGTAGTGACGGAATATTTTCAGAAAATGAAATTCGTTCGAAAGTACTATTTATTGACCTCAAAAAGGCAACACGCTCCATAGAGATTTCCTTGAAACGGAATAGATCCCAATTTAGCGGAAGTCCGATGGTTAGTATTGGATCGGTGGTTAATAGCTATTGTTATTAGAAGAACTCACCGATTCCATTCGCAGCACACGGGTGTGAACGTACACCTGCGACTATGGTGGCAACGGAAATAAAAGCGAAGAACCAAATTAACATTATTTCTTGGTGCAGTGAAAAACGTAGAGAACATGGTAGTTTGAGTTGTTTGAACTTTAGCTAAGAAGTGAAAATCATTTGTCATTTTGAAAGACGGGCGTTAATTATTTACAATTTAATGTTTGATTAGGTCCCAAACTTTGCTCTGGGTATTGGATATCATCTGCTCTCGTTCAGGGGTAATGGTGTCAAAACGTTGGAAACGACTGTGGTACAATAAAGAAGCAGAGGCCACTAGGATTCATGGCTGGAAGGATTTGCGACGTGCTGATCACGTGTTTCACGATTATAGGTCGCCCCTCATACTGCCCTGCAAGTAGGATTCGGGCAGTCGGAACAGCCCTAAGGACTATTCCGTGAGTGGTGCTTACGATTAGTCCTAAATGTCACTTTGTAAGTATATTGGGGGGCCTCTGCATCAAGGCAGAAGTAAGTAGTAATTGAACCACTGCATGACAAAAATGAAGTCTGTAATACAGTTCTATAGCTGTACTTACTCGACTATTATCATTGCGTGAATTAAAAGTCTGGAAGATAAACATGTCAACGAAAGTTTACAGTGTACCTGTAGCTACAACTTTGTAATCATGAACAGAGGACACATGCAGTGCTTGTCACTACTCAGATAATATTTGTTAGAATATTTCAACAAAAACTTCACCCTATGATCATAATTTGACCACTGAAGCTTGGTAATGAACTTTATTTTAAAGTGACTGAAGCAGTAAATCGATGTTTCTTGTGTATTACCTTATTAGTCACAGGCCTACACAAACAGTCCGTAATGGATGACGTATGTCTTTGATTACGATTAAACTCGGAAACGACAGTTAAGTGATTGTAAGTATGCCGGTGCACGGGAGCTGCGAGATGCATTTGAGCAGTATGACGGCGGAAGGAGACTTGAAAAAGAATGTTGGAATGATCTATATCTACATCTACATACGTACTCCGTAATCCACCATACGGTGCGCGGCGGAGGGTACATCGTACCACAACTAGCATCTTCTCTCCCTGTTCCACTCCCAAACAGAACGAGGGAAAAATGACTGCCTATATGCCTCTGCACGAGCCCTAATCTCTCTTATCTTATCTCTGTGGTCTTTCCGCGAAATGTAAGTTAGCGGCAGTAAAATTGTACTGCAGTCAGCCTCAAATGCTGGTTCTCTAAATTTCCTAAGTAGCGATTCCCGAAAAGAACGCCTCCTTTCCTCTAGAGAATCCCACCCGAGTTCCTGAAGCACTTCCGTAACACTCGCCTGATGATCAAACCTACCAGTAACAAATCTAGCAGCCCGCCTCTGAATTGCTTCTATGTCCTCCCTCAATCCGACCTGATAGGGATCCCAAACGCTCGAGCAATACTCAAGAATAGGTCGTATTAGTGTTTTATAAGCGGTCTCCTTTACAGATGAACCACATCATCTTAAAATTCTACCAATGAACTGAAGTCGACTATCCACCTTTCCCACAACTGCCATTACATGTTTGTCCCACTTCATATCGCTCTGCAATGTTATGCCCAAATATTTAATCGACGTGACTCTGTCGAGCGCTACACTACTAATGGAGTATTCAGACATTACAGGATTTTTTTTCCTATTCATCTGCATTAATTTACATTTATTGTTTCGCGCTCTTGCGAATTATCACAAGACACGCTGCAGAGACCGTAGCAGGGAGTAAAGCCCGCTTCATACGACCGACTTTGTGACCATTACAGAGTTTTCGTGCTGGGTGCGCGTCACGTAGCTACGTGAAAAACCACCCCCCAATTACCTCGCAAGGCGTTCAGTGACTGCAATGACAAAATGATTGCGCTCACTGTCGGGTTCTGAAATTTTGAGTACGCTGTGAACTGCGAACGCGCAGAAACAGTGCCGAGACGTCGTCTGCTAACGTCTCTTTGTGTCTTCTTCATCTTTATTTTATTGCTTGCTTTCTACTAGGCGGTAGGTTGAAAAAGTTGCAAGAGGGCTTTACCACTTTTGTTAAGAGTGTTCGCCCACGAGGGAGCCGAAATACCGGAAGAAAAAATGTTATTCAAATTTCACAATTGCTAAACAAAGAAAAAGCCTACATTGTTCACAAATAAGTATACAGATGAAAAACATATTTCACTGAAATTGTTTCAAGAGTAAAAAGGTCAGATCTATTAGTGGACAACAATAGTTTTGGATTGTGTTAGTTATTACACATTTAGAAAGGAGAGAAAACATGAAGTGCAAAGCGAAAAGGCGCTATATACTGCCTTCTGTATCTTGTTTTATGTGTTTGTACAGATACGTTTCCTAGAACGCAAGAATGATGTTTCGAAATGTTTGGACGACACTTTTCTTATTCTTTCCGCGCTCTGCAATGTGGAGAATTTACCATACGACCTTCGTGAAGCAGTTCTAATATAAATTTCGCTTTGATCATTAATAGCCGGCCGCTTCACTTCGAGCTCCTTGATGCTGTTACTGTATTCCATCTTTTTGAGAGAAATATGGTCCCTCAAACCTCACTTTCAGTACTCAAGATGTACACTTCACACAGACAGCACTCCGAGCATACGCAATTTTGGCGTAGACGGGTAAATAAAACTGACCACTCGAGACAAGAAAAACTCTGTACCTGAATAAAAGTAGTTTAAGCGTGCGGGCAGTTTACTACTTCTGTTCGAGAACAATACATCAGCCACTACTTAGCACTTGCTTTTAACACGTTTGTGGTGGCACCAATGTAGTCAAGCCCGACACATATTAAGAACCCTTCTATAACGATGGGTATCGTCCACTTCTCTTACAAAAAAAATAGCCTTATGTAAATTCAGTTATAAGTAAATTATGTACTCTATGAACTACCGCTTTCATTCAACGTGACTAGAATAATTTTGAAGCTAACTGAAAAGAAACACGAACTTTGCTGCATTTACAAAAAAAAAGTGTAAAGTCAATTTAAATATTCCTGTTGCCAGCTACATAAACGATTAGATTCTTTGTATACAACAGTAATCTCTCTGATCTCTTTCGCTTGGCTGGTAGAGACTGTGATAAAGGAAGACTTGTTTGTGCAGTCGTAGTAAATATTTGGAATTTTGTAGCCCATGTGAGCACGTGGAAATTATATTATCGTGGAAGTTGAATACTTGTTGTGAACCAGCTGTTCGCTTGTTCAAAAAATACAGAAGCTACAATCAATGAACCTTCATTATCTAGTAATTAAAATCACCGATTGAGCTATTACGATTTCGGAAGTTCCAGATTTCTCTGTACAGGGAAAATTGGAAACAACCATCATAACCAGAAGAAATCAATGAAGCCTACATACAACCAGGTAAGTACGAGATTTATAATTTAGTATCTGAGTACCTGTCGTTGCCCAGATATGCATTTATTCCAGTCTTCTATTATTTTTCTTTCCCTCTGTCTCTCTCCATTCCCTCCTCACCTTCTCTCTGCCCATCTCCTTCACCCCCTTACATCTCTTCCTCCTCTTTCTGTCCCTCTCTTCCTTCCCCTATCTCTGTCCACCTCATCATCCCCCATCTCTGTCCATCTCCTCCCACTGTCTCTGTCCATCTCACAATCCGCACTCTCTATGTCCAGCTCATATCCCACACTTTCTCTCGCCATCTCTTCCTCCCCCCTCACTCTCCACCTCCTCTACCTCCCACTCTTTGTCCACTTCATCCCTCTGTCTCTGCCCATCTCCTCCTCTCATTAGTCCATCTTCTCCCACTATCTACCCACCTCACCCCCTCTCTGTCCATCCCATCCTTCCCATGTCCATCTTCTCCTCCTCCTTTCCATCTCCTCCTCCTCGCTCTCTCTGTCCATCTGCTCCTCTTCCCTTTGTCTGACCACCTCCTCCTCACCTTTTCTCTGTTCATCTCCTCAGTCTCCTCTCTCTGTCCATCATCTCCTCCGCCCTATCTGTGTCCATCTGCTCCTTCCACTTCTCTGTGTCTCCATCTCCTTCTCCCCCACCCTTCTCTGTCTATCGCCCCCACTCCAACAGGGTGTTGGTGGTTCTTACCCCACAGTATTTCTTTTTTACCGATAGCAAGTAACATGTGTACCAAGTTTTGTTGAAATCGATCGAGGGGTTTAGAAGGTCCCTTTTAACTGCAGTTTTACCAGTGTACGCATGTCACATATATTTCAAACATTTTTAACGTATTTCACACAAATATTTTACACATATTTCACCTGAGTCTCTAACGAATTTGTTCCTGCAGTTTCGTTTTCAAACAGCTCAATGTTTATGATGTCTTATTTTCTTAAGTACTTGTTATAAAATGACGTAATTTTGCAGGTACATTCAGTGTCATATACGGATAACGTCTGCGAAATGTGTTGTGAATAGATATGTAGTAAAGAAGTAACAAATTAAAGCGTGACGACTGACGCGGCAGTTTTACTGCACGAACAGCGAGAATGTAGCAAGCGATAAATTTCTTCTCTTTCATTATTTTGTACGGTGTTTAACAAGAAAAACCTTTAATAAACGTTTGAAGCTATGTGTAAAGTTTATTGCAAGTCGCTAAATGCTCTCTTTCTCAAATACTGGATGAATAAAATGTGGGTATTTGCGCGTCGTGGGCTACACTTCCTTTTGACCCCGAACCCTTTTAATAGGCAGACAGTGCCTCCTCCTCCGCCCCCCCCCCCCCTTCCCCCAGCACTTATATCCAGACGTTAAGTGATATTTGTACCAAGTTTGGTTCAAATCGATGCAGTAGGTCGTGAGAAGGTGTGGAACACACACACACACACACACACACACACACACACACTCAGACATACACATACATAAATACGTACATTTTTGTAATATGTATTGGTTAAAGTGGTCATGACTATTTTCAGTTTTACGAAAAAATGACTGATATCTAAACAGTTGGTACGCCACTGGAATTGTCATCCATTTGGAAACAGCACATCACAACAGCTAACCTGTTTCTGCAGTTAAAATGGCGACAGCGCGCCTCCTGCATGGTCCCACCTAGACAGGACAGGGAAAGCGTGTCTGGTGTCTGCTGCCCGGACGGCTGTCGCCTGGTCGTTTTTCCACTCGATCTGCGCCGCCTATTAAAACCTTCCCACTGTCCGCCCGTACAGCAGTGACGCAACTGTGGGCAGCAAAGTGGAAATCGTAGCAGCTGCGGGACCTTCAGACAACCTGGCTCCTCACTGGGCAAGCGATTCTGTCGTCACTAAGCGGACTTGTGCCGAGCCTGCAGCTCTGCACACATTACTGTCGTCACCCACATCGCACTAAATGCAGTATGATAATTATGGGCCCTTTATGAAAAAATGGTGCAAGCAAACTCCAAATCCTTTGCAGCACAGCGCGTCCTAAGATGTTGCTTGTCATGAATTCGCCTGCTAACGGGAACTGCTAAGTCTACAGAAACATCAAGGCCTTGAAAGGCTATGGTTCAAACGGCTCTGAGCACTATGGGACTCAACATCTGTGGTCATCAGTCCCCTAGAACTTAGAACTACTTAAACGTAACTAACCTAAAGACATGACACACATCCGTGCCCGAGGCAGGATTCGAACATGCGACCGTAGAGGTCGTGCGGTTCCAGACTGAAGCGCCTAAAACCACTCGGCCACACCGGCCGGCGCTCTCACAAAAACTGCGCGCGGTGTCGTTAAGAAAATTCGAAAGGGCACTGAAATCGGAAGTGGAATTTATGAAAATCAGCTTTGAACTTAATTATTTACCTTTGCTTAAGACTGTTTAGAAATATTTGTTTTGGTTACATTCTAAAAGCTGTATCTATGTAACCAATAAAATCTGGACACAAATTATATAGATTGTTTTATTCGAATTCCTCTCCACTACCACCACCTAAAATATTTATTATTGCTCCAGAAAAGCCTTATAATTCTACAGTAGTTATTCAACGACGGAGTTACGTAACTTTATCGATCCAGTAGCCTGTTTAGCAGTACAACATAAATTCACAATATTACCTTTCTGTATTATGTAGGCCCTTTCAGTCTTAGTCTGCATTTAACACAGGGTGTAAGTCTACCTAAAATATGGGAACGAATAGTTTGGTTGTTCTTCTAAAGGTATTACGTATACTGAAGGTATGGCAATAGTTTTAGTGGTTTAATAGCTCAGTTACCCTTAGTGAGATGTTCGCATTGATTAAGAAAACACAATAGCTTATGTGGTGCTTCATCTTTAGTAGCTAAGAACGTTTGGAGACTAACTCTAAGTAAATGGCCAAATTCTCTAAGATTATTATTAAGTATTTTTATATTCTCTGTATTCCAACCATGTTTATACAATATCTAGAAATTTTTCTTTCTTTGGTATTACTGAAACGACACACAAAACTGACTAAAACCGCATCTAGAATTAATTATACCTACGCCGTAACCTGGAGGGGATCATTTACGGTCTGCCGTCCAGCGCTGTTCACTGCTAGGCTTCAGAACGGAAGCCAAATCTCAATGGCTGCTGCGGCTTAGTAGAGGGAGTGCGTACAACAGTTTAAAACTAGGGAGCCTTTCAAGTTCAACATTTTGTTTTTAATGAGATCCACAATAATGTTTTCTGCTGAGACACTGGATCTTTCATGAAACACCTGAGAGGACTTAATTTCTTGGTAACCCATTACAAAAACATAATTCACATTATAAACCAAACTGCTAGAGTAAAGGCACCTTACTTCCATTAGGAAAAATGCCCAGCAGATGACTGTGACACTGGTCATGTGTTCACGGCTGCTTTGATGGAACGCGATTGGAGCTGTAGAACTACTGTAGGCTACCGTAAACTATCGCAAGTAAATATGAACTGCGGCAGTTTCCCTACTGTAGCAGCTTTGGACACTTTAGCTCGTAACCACGTTACCTGTACGTTTGGTGTCTTGCATACTCATTGCGCGTTGTCTCATTTCGATCACTTTGGTCGCTTATGCGGTCAGCGTCTTACTAGATTCCTCTTGAAACAGGAAGCGGTGAACTGTCTAGGAACTCAGTGAGGATATATAAAGAGCCACGTAACCTACGAGACACTTTTGGTCCACATACTTATCCTTCGCTTCGTTACTTAAAAGTAAACCGTATTTATAGTAAAACGTAAATCGTCAAAGCCGCGCGGAGTAGCCGTCAAAGTTTAATTCAGGTTTTATTCTAAAATTGTTGATTTGTAACGTGGAACAGAGGGACATGAAAAAAATGCAAATTTATCACATAGCGCTAGAAAATGTGGTTTCATCACGAAAAACGTAAACTTAAAAAGATGCAAAACAAAAAAGGATCAAACATCACTTCAGTATTTCGTCGAGCTTACATAAAACATGTTTCTGTTACTGCTAAACAACTTTTGCACTTATCAGTAGTAAAAGGGAGCTTCTGCCTTTGATCATGATCAACAACGTACTATTGAGTACAAAATAACAACAATAATTATATAGATTTTTTATGTTTGTGCATCTAAACTGTACTTGCATCAAAAGTAATTACTTTATTTACATAAGAGCGCATAAGTTACGTGCTCAACTAATTTTATTACTTATAAAATGCAATTTATATTATGTAAGGATATGAATTACACAATAGACTAAATGATAATTAAATCAAGACCCTAAGCTGCGACAGGCGTTGATATACATCAACGGGGACGGTTGAAAAGTGGTCCCTGACCGGGACTCGAACCCGGGATCTCCTGCTTACATGGCAGACGCTGTATCCATCTTTTTTTTATTGTTCCCATTTTACTCGATTTTGTTCGTTGCGAATGTCCCATGACACCCGTTCAAGTTCAGTGTTGAGCCGTTGACTGAGTTTTTTTAAATTTTTTTTATTACAGAGGGCAGCTAATCCCCTGACCGAACACGCTGAGCTACCGTGCCGGCTTTTGCGTATCAGCCTTGCGCAGGGGCCATGCTAATCTTCTCGGTATCGTTCCAATTTTAGTATATGTACCGCCGAAGCGAGTATGAAATGATGATGATGGACACACAACACCCAGTCATCTCGAGGCAATAACCTAAATCAGAATGTATGAAGACGGTATTTGTTCTTTCGGACATGTCCGAAAGAACAGATACCATCTTCATACAACAGACTAACGTTGAACGAAGTACTGCTTTAGTTATACGCAAAACAAACAAACCAAAAACAAAAATAAATCTTCGGTTCCCAGTTCCTCTCTCACATTTTAATTTATGTTCCTTTCCCCACAAATGCTGCCAATACTGCCGGTGATCCTACACTTTACCACGTCATACATGTGTTGTACCAAAACTACAGAACCGCAGTTTTGGTAGAAAGCAGCTCTACACACGATGTTTAGTGAACCGCAGACGTGACCTTTCATGAACTGTATCCCAAGACGGCAGGAGAAAAACTTGCTGGCAGACAAACAGCCGTGGCTGGTGCAGGTTATCCACCACTGGCGTGTGCCTGCAGACAATACGCGAGGCCTGGGGTTCCGTTACACTTCCAGGGAATCTCTGAATATTTATGATCATCCATCGCACTTCTCACGCGCCTCATATGCCCTAACGGTTTGCTGCTGCCGCCGCCGCCGCAGCCACCGCAGAAGTGAATCGAGGTGAGTCATTGTTTGACGCCCAGGGAAGCGGAGCGGCGCGCTCGGCGGCACTTTCCTCCGACGCCCAGGATGGACTGGCCGCTTATCAGGAGACGACCGCTACACCGTTTAGGTTGTTCCGTCATGGGAGAGTGCAGTCCGTACGATACACCTCATTATACGCTTTCTATTGGTGACGCGACAGCTGGATCTTTCGTACGCGTGCCCGATCCAACGGTAGTCACTTGCAAATATTAGGTTAGACCATAAAGCCCCAGCGTTTTCCGCAAGTTTAATAAACACAACACATACACATAATAGACACTTCAGTCATCAATAATATACACTCCTGGAATGGAAAAAAGAACACATTGACACCGGTTTGTCAGACCCACCATACTTGCTCCGGACACTGCGAGAGGGCTGTACAAGCAATGATCACACGCACGGCACAGCGGACACACCAGGAACCGCGGTGTTGGCCGTCGAATGGCGCTAGCTGCGCAGCATTTGTGCACCGCCGCCGTCAGTGTCAGCCAGTTTGCCGTGGCATACGGAGCTCCATCTCAGCCTTTAACACTGGTAGCATGCCGCGACAGCGTGGACGTGAACCGTATGTGCAGTTGACGGACTTTGAGCGAGGGCGTATAGTGGGCGTGCGGGAGGCCGGGTGGACGTACCGCCGAATTGCTCAACACGTGGGGCGTGAGGTCTCCACAGTACATCGATGTTGTCGCCAGTGGTGCACGGAAGGTGCACGTGCCCGTCGACCTGTGACCGGACCGCAGCGACGCACAGATGCACGCCAAGACCGTAGGATCCTACGCAGTGCCGTAGGGGACCGCACCGCCACTTCCCAGCAAATTAGGGACACTGTTGCTCCTGGGGTCTCGGCGAGGACCATTCGCAACCGTCTCCATGAAGCTGGGCTACGGTTCCGCACACCGTTAGGCCGTCTTCCGCTCACGCCCCAACATCGTGCAGCCCGCCTCCAGTGGTGTCGCGACAGGCGTGAATGGAGGGACGAATGGAGACGTGTCGCCTTCAGCGATGAGAGTCGCTTCTGCCTTGGTGCCAATGATGGTCGTATGCGTGTTTGGCGCCGTGCAGGTGAGCGCCACAATCAGGACTGCATACGACCGAGGCACACAGGGCCAACACCCGGCATCATGGTGTGGAGAGCGATCTCCTACACTGGCCGTACACCACTGGTGATCGTCGAGGGGACACTGAATAGTGCACGGTACATCCAAACCGTCATCGAACCCATCGTTCTACCATTCCTAGACCGGCAAGGGAACTTGCTGTTCCAACAGGACAATGCACGTCCGCATGTATCCCGTGCCACCCAACGTGCTCTAGACGGTGTAAGTCAACTACCCTGCTACCTTTAACACTGGTAGCATGCCGCGACAGCGTGGACGTGAACCGTATGTGCAGTTGACGGACTTTGAGCGAGGGCGTATAGTGGGCGTGCGGGAGGCCGGGTGGACGTACCGCCGAATTGCTCAACACGTGGGGCGTGAGGTCTCCACAGTACATCGATGTTGTCGCCAGTGGTGCACGGAAGGTGCACGTGCCCGTCGACCTGTGACCGGACCGCAGCGACGCACAGATGCACGCCAAGACCGTAGGATCCTACGCAGTGCCGTAGGGGACCGCACCGCCACTTCCCAGCAAATTAGGGACACTGTTGCTCCTGGGGTATCGGCGAGGACCATTCGCAACCGTCTCCATGAAGCTGGGCTACGGTTCCGCACACCGTTAGGCCGTCTTCCGCTCACGCCCCAACATCGTGCAGCCCGCCTCCAGTGGTGTCGCGACAGGCGTGAATGGAGGGACGAATGGAGACGTGTCGCCTTCAGCGATGAGAGTCGCTTCTGCCTTGGTGCCAATGATGGTCGTATGCGTGTTTGGCGCCGTGCAGGTGAGCGCCACAATCAGGACTGCATACGACCGAGGCACACAGGGCCAACACCCGGCATCATGGTGTGGAGAGCGATCTCCTACACTGGCCGTACACCACTGGTGATCGTCGAGGGGACACTGAATAGTGCACGGTACATCCAAACCGTCATCGAACCCATCGTTCTACCATTCCTAGACCGGCAAGGGAACTTGCTGTTCCAACAGGACAATGCACGTCCGCATGTATCCCGTGCCACCCAACGTGCTCTAGACGGTGTAAGTCAACTACCCTGCTACCTTTAACACTGGTAGCATGCCGCGACAGCGTGGACGTGAACCGTATGTGCAGTTGACGGACTTTGAGCGAGGGCGTATAGTGGGCGTGCGGGAGGCCGGGTGGACGTACCGCCGAATTGCTCAACACGTGGGGCGTGAGGTCTCCACAGTACATCGATGTTGTCGCCAGTGGTGCACGGAAGGTGCACGTGCCCGTCGACCTGTGACCGGACCGCAGCGACGCACAGATGCACGCCAAGACCGTAGGATCCTACGCAGTGCCGTAGGGGACCGCACCGCCACTTCCCAGCAAATTAGGGACACTGTTGCTCCTGGGGTATCGGCGAGGACCATTCGCAACCGTCTCCATGAAGCTGGGCTACGGTTCCGCACACCGTTAGGCCGTCTTCCGCTCACGCCCCAACATCGTGCAGCCCGCCTCCAGTGGTGTCGCGACAGGCGTGAATGGAGGGACGAATGGAGACGTGTCGCCTTCAGCGATGAGAGTCGCTTCTGCCTTGGTGCCAATGATGGTCGTATGCGTGTTTGGCGCCGTGCAGGTGAGCGCCACAATCAGGACTGCATACGACCGAGGCACACAGGGCCAACACCCGGCATCATGGTGTGGAGAGCGATCTCCTACACTGGCCGTACACCACTGGTGATCGTCGAGGGGACACTGAATAGTGCACGGTACATCCAAACCGTCATCGAACCCATCGTTCTACCATTCCTAGACCGGCAAGGGAACTTGCTGTTCCAACAGGACAATGCACGTCCGCATGTATCCCGTGCCACCCAACGTGCTCTAGACGGTGTAAGTCAACTACCCTGGCCAGCAAGATCTCCGGATCTGTCCCTCATTGAGCATGTTTGGGACTGGATGAAGCGTCGTCTCACGCGGTCTGCACGTCCAGCACGAACGCTGGTCCAACTGAGGCGCCAGGTGGAAATGGCATGGCAAGCCGTTCCACAGGACTACATCCAGCATCTCTACGATCGTCTCCATGGGAGAATAGCAGCCTGCATTGCTGCGAAAGGTGGATATACACTGTACTAGTGCCGACATTGTGCATGCTCTGTTGCCTGTGTCTATGTGCCTGTGGTTCTGTCAGTGTGATCATGTGATGTATCTGACCCCAGGAATGTGTCAATAAAGTTTCCCCTTCCTGGGACAATGAATTCACGGTGTTCTTATTTCAATTTCCAGGAGTGTATTATCCCCCACTACTTACAACAGTCTGCCAAAGTTGGGCTAACTTTTCGATTCCGCGTCTGTAGAAATCACGTGGTTTTCAGACAAAGAACTCGTCGAGCCATGTACGGAGCGCAGTTTCATGCGGAAAGTAAGTTCCCTGGAGGTTGTTCAATAGAGAACGGAAAAGATGAAAACGTCAGAGCGCAAGATCAGATGAATATGGCTGGTGCGGAATGACTTCCCAACCCCATTCCTGTGTAGTGTTTTTTGTCAGAGTGGCAGAGTCCGAACGGGCGTTATCGTGGAATAGCATCACTTCACCCTGTCTTCCTGGTCGTTGTTTTTGGGCTGCGTCTGCAAGACGTCGCAGTTGTTGACAATAAATGTCAGCAGTGTTGGTTACACCTCGGGGAAGCAATTCTTAACACACAACAACGTCACTGTTTCAACAGATGCATAACATTAGCTTTTGTGTCTCCGCGCAGGTCTTTACACGGGTAGCTGCTGTATTGTTTGGGCTTAAGCATTCTTTTCTTTTTTTATGTTAGCATAAAGACAAAATTTATCTACACAAGATACGAATTGTCGGTGCTGTCCAAGAGCCAACTGATGACGCGCAAGGAGAGCTGCACACATGGCCGCCCGCCGATTTTCGTGATTTTGGCTTAGAGCATGCAGTACTCATAAACTCGATTTTTGGACCTTCCCCATTGCATACAAATGGCACACGATGGTGGAATGATCACAGTTCTTCACATTTGCTAGTTCTCGAGTACACTGACGTGAATCACTGTGCATTAATGCGTTTAAGCGACCCTCATCAAACCCGGGAGGTCGTCCTGAACGTGGAGAGTCGCTAATGACAAATCGGGAGAAGCTCTGTCCCATCGCTCGTGCGCCGACTGTAACACCACGTTCAAACTCACTTAAATTTTGATAACTTATCTTTGTAGCAGCAGTAACCGATTTAACAACTACGCCAGACACTTGTTGTCCTATACAAGCGTTGCCGACCGCAGCGCCTTCTTGTGCCTGTTTACATATCTCTGTATTTAAATACGCATGCCCGTACAAGTTTCTTTGGCACTTCAGTGTAGGTTTCTGACAAAAAAAAGCAAAGCTCGCCCTGAAGACATGGTCGTATCTCTATGTGACTTCGTACGTGGTACACACGACCGACCAGTGTGCAAATTATTGGAGCTACAGTTCTCTGTTAGACGTACTATGTCACCAGAGTGCACTAGTGGTGTTCTTGTTTAGTTTTGTCACGAATCAAAGCAGGCTATGTTAAGGAAATGAACAGCGCAGATGTTGAATAATGACTGTGAAAGACACGGAGATGCTGCGTACTCCTGTGACGCAGTGTTACCGGCGCCTGACAGAGCCTGAAAGAAGCATCGTTGTACCGGGTGATCAAAAAGTCAGTATAAATTTGAAAACTGAATAAATCACGGAATAATATAGATAGAGAGGTACAAATTGACACACATGCTTGAAATGACATGGGGGTTTATTAGAACCAAAAAAATACAAACGTTCAAAAATTATCCGACAGATGACGATTCAACTGATCAGAATAGCAATAATTAGCATAACAAAGTAAGACAAAGCAAAGATGATGTTCTTTACAGGAAATGCTCAATATGTCTACCATCATTCCTCAACAATAGCTGTAGTCGAGGAATAATGTTGTAACTGCACTGTGAAGCATGTCCGGAGTTACGGTGAGGCATTGGCGTCGGATGTTGTCTTTCAGCATCCCTAGAGACGTCTGTCAATCACGATACACTTGCGGCTTCAGGTAACCCCAAAGCCAATAATCGCACGGACTGAGGTCTGGGGACCTGGGAGGCCAAGCATGACGAAAGTGGCGGCTGAGCACACGATCATCACCAAACGACGCGCGCAAGAGATCTTTCACGCGTCTAGCATTTCTTTGTTGTTGTTTTATTTTTGTTCTAATAAAACCCCATGTCATTCCAAGCATGTGTGTCAATTTTTACCTCTCTATCTACATTATTCCGTGGTTTATTAAGTTTTCAAATTTATACTGACTTTTTGATCGCCCAGTATGTCTCCATTTGTCCGGCTAGTCGAATTGTGCTATATGCAGATCTGTGACGCATTTGGGTGTGAGAGTGTTCTGATGTTGGACTGCAGAGGGCGGACCTACTCGTCGTAAAGGTTGCGGTCGACCACCTCTGACCACCACAAGGGAGGTGCGTTGTGCACTAAGCATACCGTAACCCCGTCCAATCCGCGCCTGCTACAACAGAGTGTAGAATGGGTTCTCTCCAACTTTCTCCCATTGAACGGACAGTAGCAGTAGGCGCATTAGGGAACTTTTCTAGCATGCCATAGACTGCCGTTAACTCCATGACGATGACGGCTGCGTTCGGGTTCTTAGCATTATCAGGAAGCATGGACTACCGATGAATGACGTTGCATCGTGATCAGCGATGAAGAGCGGTTCTGTACTGCATCCTATAACCAACGTCGAATATGGCGGCGAGAAGGGGAGAAGTCCCATCCTTCCAGTGTTTTGGCGAGGCACAGCGGGGTTACTGATGGCAGATTCAAATGGCTCTGAGCACTATGGGACTTAACATCTATGGTCATCAGTCCCCTAGAACTTAGAACTACTTAAACCTAACTAAGCTAAGGACATCACACAACACCCAGTCATCACGAGGCAGAGAAAATCCCTGACCCCGCCGGGAATCGAACCCGGGAACCCGGGCGCGGGATGCGAGAACGCTACCGCACGACCACGAGCTGCGGGCACTGATGGCAGAATCGAGTGGAGAGTCATCAGGTATCATTTTAGGTCACGGCTAGTAATTATTGAGGGAACCCTTACGGTCGAACGATACGTCACGAATATCTCGCGTTCTCATGTGCTAACTCTCATGCAAAAGTGCTGTGGTGCCATTTTTCAGCAGGAGAACGCTCATCTACACATGGCACGTTCCTCTATGAACTGTCTGCGTGATACTGAGATACTTCTGTGGCCGGATCTGTCCCGATAGAAAATGTGTGGGACAAGCTTTTACGTCAACTCCGTTTCGAGCGCCAGAATCCAGGATTTCAAGGACGAGTTACAACAGCTGTGGAGCATCTTGCCTCAGGAGAGGAGATATCGCTTTATGACACGCTTCCCCACCGAGTGAGTGTATGCATTCAAGGCAGCGAGTGTGCAACGCCATACTGGTAAGTGGGCTCGGACTGCGAAGTTCTTAGTCAATTGCTCTCGATTTTGCAATAACTTAAAACAACAACACATACCCTCTCAACCCGAAAAGTTTCATTTTGTTTCCTCCTCTCCTTCTGTGTGCTTCATTTTACATGTCAGGGAGTGTATATAACTTTCCAAACGCCTCAGCTAACTCAGAATTAAAACTAAGAGCCTAAAAAAGGCCAAGGAGGTGTACAAGTGACAAACTGTTTTTAACGGAAGTGATTTTTAGCTGCTTGAGTTTTCTTACGGTTGTTACCCGTAGGTTAAATAAATACGTGAACATTACGGGAATGCTTCGTCAACTCAAATGGGAATCCCTCGATAGGAGAAGACGTTCTTTTCGCCAAACTCTGTTGATAAATTTTGAGGGACTGGTATTTGCAGTAGGTTACAGAATGATTAACGATTCCATTGCCACCAACGCATATCTCCGAGTACAGTCCGTGAATGCAAGATAAGGGAGAATCATGGCTCCTGTGGAAGTGGACTGAGGTGAAAAGTAGTGGGACAGCGGTATGCACATATACAGATGGTGGCAGTACCGCGTACGCGAAGTATGAAAAGGGCTGAGCATTGGCGGCGATTCTTAATGTATTCAGGTGATTCATTTCAAATGTTCCCGATGTGATTATTGTCGCACGGACGCGGAATGACACTTGGAGCTAAACCCATGTGACATTCCATTTCGGATATCGTTAGGGAATTTAATATTCCGAGATCCACAGTGCCAAGAGTGTACCGAGAATATCAAATTTCAGGCGTTATCTCTTTGAAAGGTCTCTGTTGGATTCCTTTCATGTTTAATTTCTTAAATCTGTTGTCATTTACGGCATAAATTCCTCTTCTAAATTTACTGTGGCGTTTCTGACTATCTGGGAGGAGACTGAGTAGTGGAACGTGTTACTTTTACACATAAACAACAACGATCTGTCACACTACTACACTTTAAAGCACAGTTTATATGTAATTCATGTCACACAGTCTCATACGGAACCTACATCCGCTTTCTTTTATATACTGTATATGATAAGATACTGTCATCCCCCTTCCCTTCTGTGTGAGAGGATGAATGAGCAAATGTATTTCTAGTTGCATGCTTGAGGGTAGCAGACAAACCTGTCTGCTAGAGAACAGTAGGACCAACGTCGGAACAGGTAGCTACGCTTTCTAAAAGCAAAGAGGTTTCCATCCTTAGTATGGTCCTGTCCGTCCGTTGTCATGTTGGTATAGGAAGCTGCCCCTCTGGCCACTTCCGTTTGTATTTGTGAGCCACCCCTCAGGAAGGGACCAGGCAGTCTGTCCGTGGCGAGCGTCTGAAGTGGTAAGATCTCCGGCTAAGCGCGTCTCTGCTAAGTCCGTAGGACAATGGATTTCTTAAGTTCAGCCTAACTGAAAATTTAATCACCTTTATTTCAGGTTTAGCTCTAAAATATCTAATGTTATCTTAAATTGCAGCGCAGTGTAATTCTCGTGTGAAGTTCAGAATATATTCCGGTAGTTGCTTTCTCACTACTTTGTGAGTAAAGTGGAACCACGTGTTGATCAGTAACTCTAAGTTCATCAATCTTAAATGCGAATGTGCGTGAGATTATAACGTCTCGTCTTGACAATATTTTTCAATATAGCAGCTTTTCTTTATGTTCAACCCACGTGGGGTGTACTTTGTGAGAGCACTATCACGTGCTTATATAATTGTTTGACCCATCAGGTTAATAGTAAGACGATAGTAACCAGTTCGAGGTTTTTTTTTTAAATTGCTTTTCGATCTAATTTATTTTAATTATCAAAATTATTGTGGAGTTACACTCTGTGTAAACCAAGTTGACCACGTGAAGCATGTGGTGTAATCATCAAAGTAGCCCTCAGCTATTCTTTTCGGGAAGATTTCACAGAGAGTTAGTATGAATTTAGTATACCAGTATGTGGTAATTACATGACGGACAGGATTGTGCTACGAACGTAACTTCTTTGGGTGAAAATTGAATCGGTTGGTAGTGGCTAACTTTCTCTTGCATATGTTTCAACGTTCTTTGTGCGTTGTTTTATGAATGCAGTGTTGTATGCAGTCTACCAATCTTGGCTCCATATTTGATGTGTTCCGTAAGATTGCAATCTCACATTATCACAATCCTAAATAAGGCACCAGTTTAGTTAGGAATCAAGTTTAATATGCTGAAATTTCAGTGATCAATGTTAAAATAAATTTCCAAATATAAATTGATTTATTTCTTTTTATTTAAATTATCTTTTATATATATATCACCGGTTGTCGTATGACTATTAAAAGATTATAATTAATGTTAGTCTGGTTGGGAATTTGGTAAGCTAGACTGGATACCTGGTGAAACGGTTGGTCAGTAATGCAAGGTTAACTTCCCCAGACAGCTCACAGCTTTTAAACCGCTTTTATTGTCTATCAGCACCGCTTACACCACAAAATAAAGCAACAACGTTATACTCTCACCACGGACAACGCAGTGGCCGTCGTCCTTCACTTAACGACCGAGATCAGTACCTTTTGGGTAGAGTTGTCAATAGTAACAGACAAGTAAAATTCTGTGAAATAGTCACTGAAATCAATGTAGGACACATAACGGACGTTTCCTTTAGGACAGTGCGGCGAAATTTGACGTTAATGGGTTAATGAGAGCAGATGACCGACGCGAGTGCCTTTGCTAACAGCACATCGCCTGCAGCGCCTCTTCTGGGCTCGTGACGTATCGGTTGGACTCTCGACCACCGGATGATGATGATGATGATGATGTCTGATTTGTGGGGCGCTCAACTGCGCGGTTATCAGCGCCCGTACAAATTCGCAAACTTTGCTCAGTCCAATCTCGCCACTTTCATGAATGATGATAAAATGATGAGGACAACACAAACACCCAGTCGTCTCGAGGCAGGTGAAAATCCCTGGCCCCGCCGGGATTCGAACCCGGGATCCCGTGCTCGGGAAGCGAGAACGCGACCACGAGCTACGGACTCGACCACCGGAAAACCGTGTTCTGGTCACATGAGTTCCGATTTCAAGGGGTAAGAGTTGATGGTAGGGTTCGAGTATGACGCAGACCCCACGGAGCCATGGACCTAAGATGTCAACAAGGCACTGTGCAAGCTGCTGGCGGCTCTATAATAGTGTGGGCTGTGTTTACGTGGAATGGACTGGGTCCTCTGGCCAAAGAACCGATCATTGACTGGAAACGGCTATGTTCGGCTACTTGGAGATTATTTGCAGCCATTCGTGGACTTCATTTTTATGGATGACAATGCGCCATGGCACTGGGCCATAATTGTTCGCGACTGTTCTGAAGAACATTCCAAGCAATTCGAGCGAATGATTTGGCCACCCAGATTCCCCGGCATGAATTCCATGGAACATTTATGGGACATAATCGAGATATCAGTTCGTACACAAAACCCTGTATCGGTAATATTTTCGCAATTATCGACGGCTACAGAGAGGCAGCATGCCTCAGTATTTCCGAAGAGCTTCCAAGGATTTCTTGATTTGTTGCGCTACATTAAAGCAGTTTATATTTTTCATTGTTATTGTAGTTAAAATCTTAGGCATATGTGGGAGCAAGTCTCACGTGGCGGGGGGAGAGCAAATGTGACACCTTATCTCAGAACCAAATAATGGCTTATGGGTGGTTCAGTAAGCACAAATGTAAGGAATGAAGACGCTTTTTCTTCCAAAAGCATTTGTTATTTAATTTTGGGCAATGTACACTCTTCCAACGTCCCTGCCATTTCATTAACAGCTCTAAAAATTAGGAACTGCTGGGTTTGCTGGCTGAATGACGTAGGTTAAGTTTTCCAAATTTTGTAAACCGAAGAAAACATTTTCAAAATCAGAACTCTTAGTTGCGTGAAAAGTTTCATGTCCTTTATTGGTGCTACAAATTACGACAGTATTTCCACTGAAAACTATATCTTTTAGATCTCGAGGAAGGTGACATTGCTGAGGTACATACACTCCTGGAAATTGAAATAAGAACACCGTGAATTCATTGTCCCAGGAAGGGGAAAATTTATTGACACATTCCTGGGGTCAGATACATCACATGATCACACTGACAGAACCACAGGCACATAGACACAGGCAACAGAGCATGCACAATGTCGGCACTAGTACAGTGTATATCCACCTTTCGCAGCAATGCAGGCTGCTATTCTCCCATGGAGACGATCGTAGAGATGCTGGATGTAGTCCTGTGGAACGGCTTGCCATGCCATTTCCACCTGGCGCCTCAGTTGGACCAGCGTTCGTGCTGGACGTGCAGACCGCGTGAGACGACGCTTCATCCAGTCCCAAACATGCTCAATGGGGGACAGATCCGGAGATCTTGCTGGCCAGGGTAGTTGACTTACACCTTCTAGAGCACGTTGGGTGGCATGGGATACATGCAGACGTGCATTGTCCTGTTGGAACAGCAAGTTCCCTTGCCGGTCTAGGAATGGTAGAACGATGGGTTCGATGACGGTTTGGATGTACCGTGCACTATTCAGTGTCCCCTCGACGATCACCAGTGGTGTACGGCCAGTGTAGGAGATCGCTCCCCACACCATGATGCCGGGTGTTGGCCCTGTGTGCCTCGGTCGTATGCAGTCCTGATTGTGGCGCTCACCTGCACGGCGCCAAACACGCATACGACCATCATTGGCACCAAGGCAGAAGTGACTCTCATCGCTGAAGACGACACGTCTCCATTCGTCCCTCCATTCACGCCTGTCGCGACACCACTGGAGGCGGGCTGTACGATGTTGGGGCGTGAGCGGAAGACGGCCTAACGGTGTGCGGAACCGTAGCCCAGCTTCATGGAGACGGTTGCGAATGGTCCTCGCCGATACCCCAGGAGCAACAGTGTCCGTTATTTGCTGGGAAGTGGCGGTGCGGTCCCCTACGGCACTGCGTAGGATCCTACGGTCTTGGCGTGCATCCGTGCGTCGCTGCGGTCCGGTCCCAGGTCGATGGGCACGTGCACCTTCCGCCGACCACTGGCGACAACAACGATGTACTGTGGAGACCTCACGCCCCACGTGTTGAGCAATTCGGCGGTACGTCCACCCGGCCTCCCGCATGCCCACTATACGCCCTCGCTCAAAGTCCGTCAACTGCACATACGGTTCACGTCCACGCTGTCGCGGCATGCTACCAGTGTTAAAGACTGCGATGGAGCTCCGTATGCCACGGCAAACTGGCTGACACTGACGGCGGCGGTGCACAAATGCTGCGCAGCTAGCGCCATTCGACGGCCAACACCGCGGTTCCTGGTGTGTCCGCTGTGCCGTGCGTGTGATCATTGCTTATACAGCCCTCTCGCAGTGTCCGGAGCAAGTATGGTGGGTCTGACACATCGGTGTCAATGTGTTCTTTTTTCCATTTCCAGGAGTGTATTTCGGGCCACAAAACGGATGTTCTGAATATTTTTAGGAAACAGTTTCCAGAAAATATTACACTCAACAGTCACGATATTTTATATAATGGAAAAGTTAAAGTGCTGTACAAACAAAAACACATTTTTCAATCTTCCCATTCCAGCTGTATAACGTCTAGCTCGTCTGTTGGGTGGTTGGTGTGTAGTCCAACGTGAAACAATTTATCATTCTTCGCGACGTATCTGCGGACTACTTCCGTTGCAACTATGAGTATGTATTTTGCAATTTTAAGTGGGAGGAAGTGCTTGCCGAAGTCATTTTAAAGTGGTTCTGTTTTAGATATTAAACATTTTGTTCAGTATCCACAACATGAGATGTTTGCAGCATTGATGTGAGATGTTTCATAAACGAAAGATTTATGTTTTGTACCGAAAAGCTTCGCGCTTTGGGGGCCATTAAAATTACTTAAGGAGTTTTCGGGAAGAAACCTCTTCATACGTCACATAAATTGAAAATCACTACTTGAGTAACTTCAGACACAAAATGTTTTTGCTCATCATCTCTATAATGCCAGTCTACTCACGCTGTGGATAATCTGTATCTAGTTTCTTTGTTCACATTTTTTCTGAGGCGTAATCACAGCTGCGACCGTGTCTGGAAACCTGTGAACTCTAGCAGCTTCTTCTTTCACGCAACAAACTAACAAAACCGGCAGCTTCTCGTTTTGGGTATCAGAGCATTAATGACTAGAGTTCCATCTTTCTTGGACAGAACGTAAGAGCTCTTTAACAAAAAATCAGTGATAGAGCATGAAAAACCAAATACCTCCAGGTTCGTGCTTTATTGTCTCTGCAGCAAACACATCAGCGGTCGAGCTCTCTATAACACGCCTCTTGTCTCTATGATGTGCATAATTTCAGTATAATTTCTTTTTTCATCTGCAAGACACTTCAGTTCGGACGAATATGAGTGTGCTGCAGCAATTCATAACGCAGTTCACGCAATTTTTTCGGTGACAACTCCGTATGAATATACTGGCGCGTTTTCTTGGTCAAACATTTTCTTCTTTGCGACATGAGGTGGTGTTTCCCTTAATTTGCTGTCGAATTGGCCTAGTATTTCGCAGTAATATTGTCCAGCAACCGATTTTTCCTTTCTCTAAGAAGTCAATTCGCATCCCTAAAACATTGTCGTCATAACTTATCCTCCCGATGAGATTGTCTTTGCCTTCTTCTGAGCATATTCACCTAAGGAAACGCAGTGGTTTGTTGGTTGCTTGGTTTCCGGCATATAACAACGAATCCACGTCTGACGTTTGAGGCAAAATATCTTCTCCTTGCTACTAACAGTGGCCAGTTTGTGAACTGATGATGCAAAGCAGTTAAGGACAATTTCTTTCCCTCGCAAAAAGTGCTAACATCTTTTTAAGTTTCAAGTTGATTAGTCAACATTGTTTGAATCTTATTTATATGGGTTTTCAGTTAGGCACTAAAAGCAATGAAAGAGTCTACAAAGCAAAATACATGTAATTTTATTCGTACGTATATAAAACCATAAGTGCAGTATACAAATTACAAAGCAAAATCAAAATCAAATTCAGCACAATATTAACTTACCATTGCGTTATAAAGAATATGCTTATTTTCTTCTTCGTGGCAAGAGCTAAGTAAGTTCTTAGGTGAATCAGCTTCTGAGCAAGCAATACAGGCCTGCCATGGTAGAAACGTGGGTATCTCATAGCCAAACACGCAATATTTTGTTCCATTCGTTATGCTTTAACCGCCCAAGCGACCCCAAAAACCGTGGAAACGACACTACTATAAGTCATTTTCGATTATGTTAACACTTTACACCTTATGATTCTCCTCCCCTAAGATCCGTTTCTTTACGAACGCTAGCTCCACAGTACTTTTTTTTCTTTTCTCTTTTTTTTTCTTTTTTTTTGTAACTGAAAATTTTTCTGGCGTTACAGAGTTATACTGGAAAACACACACACACACACACACACACACACACACACACACACACACACACACACACACACAGAGAGAGAGAGAGAGAGAGAGAGAGAGAGAGAGAGAACATCAACTTTTATATGTATGTGCCACTTACAAGAATGGCACTCAAGAATCACTGCCGATGTTAATCTTTTGTGCATGGCTGTCAAAGACGATTGCTTCAACAAAGCTCATGCTGGGAACGTCAGAATTAGCTGTTGTTCTCACTTTTAGACAGATGCGTCCGAACAGAAAGTATTCCAGCGGTGTTTCGTTCGATAACGCCCATCCTTATCATTACCGTAGTGAAACAAGAATGTGCATCTAGAAGTAGGAACTATCAAATGCCAGCCACTTTTATTCTGCTGCTGATGCCAGCTGGAGTTGGTCTTTTCCTGTTTCTCTTCCTTTACTAGTTAGTAAGCATGAAACACGTGTAACATAACAACAGAATCCATGAACGAAAGAGAGTCAGGTATCGGCGACGGACGTGTCCCATTGAAGTCGAGTGCGAATCTCTCCGCAGCGTCGTTAAGATGTTTTGCGTTAGAGTGAATGCAAGTGAGAGACACGGCCTCCTAGATCTCGCCTGTGGATGTCAGGTGCTAAGTCAAGCATTGCTTTCTCTTTCACACTAGCAATCAGCAGTTCTGCCTCTCACAGATTACAGACGACTTAAATGTAATTATGTTGACAAGTCCACCTTCGTATTACTTCTCGTTACATTGAGTTTCTTCAAGTTGTGCTGCGCGGAGTGGCCGCGCGGTTTGAGGTGTCATGTCACGGATCGCGCGGCACCTCCCGCCGGAGGTTCGAGTCCTTCCTCGGACATGGGGGGTGTGTGTGAGTTGTTCTTAGCATAATTTAGTTTAAGTAGTGTGTAAGTCTAGGGACTGATGACCTCAGCAGTTTGGTCTCTTAGGAATTCACACACATTTAAACATTTCCAAGTTGTGTTTCCCCCTACTGCCACGATAAAACCATCGCTTCCTAGCCTTCGCATCGAAATACTTCAGTTAACAAGGTGTAAACTAATCAATGGTTCAAATGGCTCTGAGCACTATGGGACTCAACTGCTGTGGTCATAAGTCCCCTAGAACTTAGAACTACTTAAACCTAACCAACCTAAGGACAGCACACAACACCCAGCCATCACGAGGCAGAGAAAACCCCTGACCCCGCCGGGAATCGAACCCGGGAACCAGGGCAAACTAATCAAGTGCACCAAAAATTAACGCGTATATTCTCTTCGATGTACGTACATTTTTTATTTTTGGTCATCTGTCCTCCGACTGGTTTGATACGGTCTTTCTCTAACTTTTAACCTACCACATTTCCCTCTGCGCCATGCAAACCATTCCCTGATTTTTTAACACGAGTCTTATCATCCTGTACCTTCTTCTTGGCAGTGTTTTCCACATATTTCCTTCCCCCCCCCCCCCCCCCCCCGATTCTCCGAAGAACCACCTCATTTCTTACCATGTTCCACATCCTTCTGGAGTACCGCATCTCGAACGCTTCGATTCACGTTTTTTCTGGTGTTCCAAGAGTCCATGATTCACTTCCATATAGTGCCGTGCTCCACTCGTATCCACTTAGAAATTTATTCCTCACGTCGAGACCAATGTTTGGTACTAGTAGACTACTTTTGGCCGCGAATGCCCTGTTTACCTGCCCTAGACTAGTTTTTATGCCCATCCGTCGTACGTTATTTGCTTCCAAAGTAGCACAATTTCTTCACTTCGTCTACCTCGTTGACCCGAATTTTGACGTTAAGTTCCTCACTAATCACATTATTGCTACTGTAGACTGTCATTCCAATCAATAGGGCCCGTAATTCTTCCTCGTTTTCACTGAGGGTTGCAGTGTCGTCAGTCATCTTATCATTGTTATTTTTCATACTGAATTTTAACCCCGTCCTTCAAAGTATCTTTTATTTTTTGACATTGCTTTGGCAATGTATAGATTGAGCTGTGTGGGAGGAACACTGCAGGCCTGTCTTCCATCCTTAGTACGGGTAATAGTAGTAGTAGTAGTAGTAGTTGAATCCATGGAGCCGGCCGGTGTGGCCGTGCGGTTCTAGTCGCTTCAGTCTGGAACCGCGTGACCGCTACGGTCGCAGGTTCGAATCCTGCGTCGGGCATGGATGTGTGTGCTGTCCTTAGGTTAGTTAGGTTTAAGTAATTCTAAGTTCTAGGGGACTGATCACCTCACCTGTTAAGTCCCATAGTGCTCAGAGCCATTTTTTTCTACTGGCTTAGGAAAGTGAAAAGACACCTAGACGGAATTGTCCTAAATAATCAAGAAAAAAAGGCAGAACAAAATATATAAATAAAATTACGAGGGCGAGGGGGGGGGGGGGGGGGGGGAGAAAAGAGAGGTAAGAAAATGGCTGTCAGAAAAGGGGAAAGAAAAATGTGCACAGATTAAGAAGTAATGGAGAATGCAAAAAGGTAATTTAGTAGCTTAAACATGATCCTTTGCAGGCCTGCAACGACCGGAGAGGAATACACGCATTTACGTACTAAAAGGTCTAGTTTGAGACAGGTGCCTGCATAATGGAGAGCGCAGCTGCGTTCGCCGCCAGTTCGTTGCCCCCCTGCTCGGTAGCTGCGGCACCTCGTGCGGACACCCCAGAAAGTAGGAATTTGCTTTACGACTTCCTGCTGGTGTAGCGCTTAGCCCGGTTTTCTGCCCCGTCTGTTTGTTTGGACGGCGAGGCAGTAAAAGGCGGGCGTTAGAACGCGCGCGCCTCGCTGTTTAATTCGGCGCCGGAAACCCAATTAGCACAAAGGCGGAGTGGTGGGTCGGCGCAGGCCGGGCCCCGTACACCACACAGGCAGCGACTGCGACTGCTGCAGAACGGCGCCTCGTCTCGCCAGCAATTAGGAGGCGGGATTTAGGGCCGGCCGGGTTTCCTCGCTTTCCTACAAACCCGCCGCTCTCATTAAGCAGTCTGCGCCTTTATAGTCGCAGAAATATGAGAGCCGCTTTACGGGAAAAACGATTTCCGTTTTTCCCACCAGTAATGAAACTGACAAACCATGCAATGCGTCAACGACACTGTGGGCACCGCTGTTAACCTGAAACTGGTCCCGCGATGCTGTGCCGAGCACGGTCGTCATTCAGACTTCATGCCGTCCTCACACCGGACGTATTTTTCATTGTGAAGCACGACAGGCGTGGTATCGGCCGTGGCTTTTGGACGCTTTGAAACGATCTGCTACATCTCACGGAACGTGCTGCTCATCGCGTATTGTGGACGCAACACTCTCCAGTGGCAATTCTCGGCTCCATCTGGCTCGCTAATCACACAGTTTGTTTACGAAAAAAGCGCGCGTAAAATACACTGCGCAACAGAATTAAAGGATCATTTTTCTGAAACACCGTAATTGTCTCTCACTGCGATGCGTAACTTTGAAATTTGGTTCAGAGGTGCCCTCAATCGTTTTCCGTAATGGCGAAAAAGCGCAGAGTCCGGCGACTCCAGCCTCGGGCTTCAAACAGCAAGATGTCGACGCAAGCGAGAAAGAGTCGCAGATCAGATGATCCTGTGACGTGTAAGACGGGTTAATGACATTAAGCTGCACCACAATTCTGCCCAGGGCCACCGCGGATGTATATTACGCGTTGGGAAGGTGACGCCACTCCGATGAAGGTCAGATCCGTAACGCCCACCGTTGAAATCACACGGTTATCTTTCGTGTTACCGAGGAAAACATTCGAGACCCACCGTCGCTCTGAGTCGGCACATAAAGACGTCAGGAGGAGGGATAAGGGTGACATAAAAGGGCATCAATGAAACCGCCCTTTTCCTGGGGCGTTGATTCCCACACATTACGCAATCAAAAATGACAGTTCGCAGTGCTATGAGGAAGAGGAAGACGTTCTTGCCAACCTTTGCCACTGCTGACACTCCCGGACCTTACGACCCTTCTCTATGGACATTTTGAACTGCATCCCCACTGAAGATGATCGCGCACCTTTGGATCGCAGCGGGACCGCAATCTTTGCTCTCGTGTGTAAGCTGGAACCTCTAGGGACCATTCAAAACCATTCGAAGGAATTTAACGTGATCCGAGGCAGCAAAGTGTGCTTATTCTTTATCAGCCCTCCTATTACGCGTCTTCCTGCAACTTGATCACTGGCAAGGGGGGAAGGATAGCGGGGGGCAGAGGGTGGTGACATTACCACATGCGTGTATAAAGCGGCAAAGGCCACTCTAAAATCCCCCCCACCTCCCTGCACCTGCCCACCTTTCTTGAGAATTTTAAAAATGAGCACGTGCAGATAGAACCTGTAAAGTAGTCTATGGCGTCTGCAGGTAGGCAAACCTGTGGCTCCCTGGGATTACAGTTGCCTACCTGCTGGCGCCTCGTACAACTTTACAGAATTGCCTCTGTACACGTTCACGTTTGATATTCTCAATAAAGGTGGGCCAGTGCCACAGAGTGTTTTGCCGAGCTTGTCCGCGGAGGGAGGGGGGGGGGGGGCGTGGTTAGAAGAACCCTTTGACGTTTTATTTACGCATCTATCAATGTCGCACCAAAGGAGAGAAGAGTAGGGGTGGAAAAGCATAAGCACTCTTTACTGATTTTGCCAATGGTTTTGACAAGTCCCTAATGGTTCTAACCTGTACGCAACAGATAAATTGCGGTCCTTGTACACGCCAAAGGAGTGCGATCTCGTTTAATTGGGATGCAGTCTCATAATGTCCTTAGTGAAGTGGTGAAACGTCCAGGCTGTCAGCAGTGTCGAATTTCGTCACGCACGTCGTTCTGTTACTCATCGCAATGCGAACTGTCGTTTTCAAAGATGAAATGTGTGGATATCAACGTCCCACAGAAATTTGTGGTTTCATTGACGTCCCTTAAGTATTGGGACAATGTTCGTACCATTCCACTCTGCATTGTTGCCAGATGTATCCAAGATGGCGGCGATGACGTCATCCAAGATAGCGGGAAGTTTGAATTTTGGCGGTAAAGTGCCACGCCCCCCTTCCCCAGAAAAATGGCAGGAAGTTCAAATTCCAACATGATAATGCATGATATATGCATATGGAGAATGATCTGGTACATGTTGTTCATTAACTCAGTTGAATCTGCAGTACCTTTTCGTTTTTAAATTGAATCAAATGTACAATGTCTGACGTCAGTTTGTGAGTGCATCATATCCATATTCTCAATTTTGTAATGATTACCATCATTCTGACGCAACGTACTTCATCTTATAAGTTTCGAGAGCTGTCTTTTTTTTTCATTTCATTCCAATGGAAAAGAAGATTTTTAAAGCTACTCACCATCATTGAAAAAAATATTCACTGGCGAGATACAAACGTGAGGCAGTCTGTAGAAATATCGTCTCTTTTACACACAGTTTTATAACTGCAAAAGCTTCTATTGTGTAACTTCGGTTTACTTTCTGCTGTAGACTGGCAGTCACTGCGCAAAATTCCAGACATTATATATAGTAAATAAATAACGTCGAATATTGAAGATCACACTTCAGTTAAATCCATAAGAAAGTCCTGGAATCTCTTAGGAAAGATAGTTAGATGCAAACCTGTTACCTTTCTCTTCGTACTTCACCACACTATCAATTACACTACCTTTCTTATTAAATGTTTTACTGTACTAAAATACAATGAATTACAACGCTTTACAAAATTTCGTACAAACTTAACCACTACCAACTCATCCTTTAAATTATTACATTAATCAAGGAATAGTTTTTTAAAAATTAAATAAACAGACAATAAAAAAGGTGGCAGTATCAGACCATATTCGTATCCACAGTATGTACTGATTTTAAATTCTTCTTTCTGGACAAATTCATTGTTCTGCGTTCTTTCGTTGCTTGAACTGCTTCTGGATGTAAATTAAGGACGGGAATTCTAACGATTGCTACAGAAATTTGTTGCACAATATTTGTTTACTACAGAGACGACGATTCGAGGTGGCGCCACTAGACTTGTGATCGGGAATATTTCACAGCTTCAAACGTTCACACGGTAAGAACATACAGTAGTTGATTGTACTGCACAACAGTGACTTTACCGTTCATTGACTCGTCTCCGTCTATAAGTAAAGTTGTTCTCAACCCGAAGGCTGGCCTGAACACTGCAGTGTTTTGCTAGGCGTGGTGCTGTTGGAGGTCATATGCCGTGGCTTCCTCCGACCTACACTGACTTACCCGCCCAGTTATAGGGGACGTACACTCTAACATGGACTCTGAAGCACAGTACAACTTCGCATCTTTCACATTAATCAATCACTGCCAGTGGCGCAATAAAAGTCTGAAAAGGTCCCAGGACCGACTGGGGATCGAAGGCCAGACATCTGGATTCGTAGTCTGACATCATCAGGCTCATCAGGTTGCACTGACCATATACAACATGGAGCGAGAAGGTACAAATTGCCACGATGCATTCTCACACACAGGAAAGAAGCATGTTGTAAGGGCATTTTCTTCAACCATTCGTGGTGCACTATGCACTGGGAACACACAGGAACAATGCGTGCCATTATACCAAATAACTCTTCCACAGATGAAATATACTTAATGCCTCTTGCTTACTTCGATTACGTAATTTTTCCCGTCGTCTTTTAAATAACATATTCCATGACAGATGGCTCGGAAGATGTGGACCAATTCCCTGGCCTACATGCTCTCTGGAATTACATCCACTGCCCTTTGACACATCGGCGCATCCGACGGTGCCTTACTCTAATCAGTGGTAAAGGTGGACAGTTTTAACATCTGATATTACAAGGAGTTTCAAGTAGATGTCTGGTGGTGATGAATTCCTTTAAAGCTTTTTCAATTATCATTAGAGCTGTGTAAAAGGAGTGTTAATTTGGAAGTATGAATTACTTTTCTTCTACATGTGAGGAACTTGTCCTGGAGGTTAGCCCCTACCTTTTTTGTCATCATCAGTTATCTGCTATATTAGAAGGTCCTTTGCTTCTACATTTTCTGCGATCCATTGCTTCCTTCTTAAGGCTGCTGTATGTAGTACTGTCCATCACATCATCCAGTATCTGAAATCTCTTCCTTCCTCGCTTCCTTTTCCCTCCTACATAATCTTCTAAAGCTCTTTTTATCAGTCCGTCATTATTTCTTAATATATGCCCAATCCAATTTCTTTTTCTTCTTTTTATTACATCTAGTAACTGTCTTTTCTCTCCCACTCTTCTCAGTACCTCTTCATTTTTTACTCTGTCCATCCAACTTATTTTTTCCATCCTCCGCTATGTCCACATATCAAAAGCCTCCAGCCTTTCTCTGTCTTTCTTCCGCAAAGTCCATGTTTCAGCGCCATGTAGAAGGACACTATATTTTATGAGTCTCTTCCTGAGTTCTTTGTCCAGACCACTGCAGAAAATTCTCCTTTTCTTATAAAATGCCTCTTTTGCCATTCCTATCCTTGTTTTAATTTATGTGGTGCACTTCCAGTCCGTGTTATCCTGTTTCCAAGATACTTAAAACTTTGCACCTGTTCTAGTATTTCTCCATTCAGCATAATTTTTATTTCTTTATTTCCTCCTAGTGCCAATACTTTTGTTTTCCTTCTGTTAATTTTCATTCCATAATTATTTTTATTTTTTTTTTTTTTTTTTTTTGTAACACCCTGTATCTGATAGAAAGTATACCGACACCCGTATCTGATGCAAAACTGACTACTAGATCTCACGAGAGGCGGCTCAGCAAGTTTAGGAGGATGTGCTGTCATTAGAGAAGCGATAGCAGCATAATGGGTCGGTCAGAAGAATTCGTTGGCTTCCAAGGTAGGTTAGTCACTTGAGTAGCAAATCGATAAGGGACATTTCAGCCTTTTCTGTAGCAGCCCAGATCGACTGTTGGTGAGGGGACTGTGAAGTGCGACGTGAAGGAACATGCACAGCCAGTCCACGGTCAGGCAGACCTCGTGTACTGATGGATAGGGACCATCGAGCATTGCGAAAGGTGGTTGTAAATAATCGCATGAAATCATCGCAAGGCATCTCTTGTTAGTTCCAATGTGCTACCAGCAGTCCAGCTAACACAATGACTGTGCGGAGAGAGTTAAAAAGGGTGGCGTACAGCAATCGAGCTCCTCCTCATGTTACACATCTCTGGAGTCAGTGCTAAACGATGTTTGGGGTGGTGCAGTCAGAGAACGTCACTGGATAGTGGATGGCTGGAAACGAGTGGCTTGAAGTGATATAAGAATCTGATACAAGATTTGGTTTGTGGAATGCCTGGAGAACATTACGTCCCATCACGTCCAGTAACAAAGTGATGCACAGAGGAGGTGGTGTTACGGTATGAGTATTTTTCGTGGTTAGGGTGCGGCGCCACTATTGCGATTAAAAAAAAAAACGCTAAATGCGGAAGGATATGAACACATTTTACAGTACTGTGTAGTGCATACAGTAGAGGAACAGTTGGGAGACGAAGACTGATTCTATGAGCAAGAGAAGGCACCCCGTCATAAAGCAACATCTGTGAGACAATGGTTTGTGCACAGTAGCATTCCTGGAATGGACTGGTCTCCCCCGAGTTTCGACCTGAGCCCTTTGGGCTGAGTTAGAAGATCGACATTGCTCTAGAGCCTAGCATCCAACCTTGTCTGGATTTGGCTGTTGAGGGGAATGGCCCACCTTTCATCCCGAGACATTCAGACACCTCATTGAAAGTGTCCCCAGCAGCGTTCACGCCGCCACAAAGACACCCCACATTACTGTCCACTAATAGGTGTCCATATACTTTTGGTGAGAGAGTGTATACAGGGTGGTCAAAAACAGTCTGAAAACCTTTGTTGGAGGCTAAGTTGTGCTGAGGAATAACTGTTAAGAAAATATTCGATGCGTTGCTCCGTTTCTGAGTTAATTGGCATTGCAATTAGCCAATCAAGCCGGGGCGCGCGCACATTCAAGCGCCCCGTCAAAAATGGTGTCGCCAAACGTGTTCTTCGTTTGGTTTCCTAAAACCTAACAAGAGAGCGGTTCAGAAATTGGACATTGGACGTCAGTAAGGATCGAATCCGAGTCAACGGCTGAGCAGATTCGTGTGCTATCATCTACACTATGAAAACAACTGGCACTAATCGTATCTGGCGCACGCAACGACCTGACCTGCTAATTTCATTGCTAATTAGCCCTGAAACGTATACAATTTTTTTCTTAACAATTATTTCTTAGCACAAACTATTCTGCAACACCTTCACAAACTTTTAGGGCTCTTTCTGCCATCCTGTCTATGAACTCGGGGTGTCATGTTGCCACTCCCCTATATGATCATGTTGCTCAAACATCTTCACTAGATGACATCGCTAAGTTACTGTAGGCCCCACACTTAATACTTTCCGTGCGCGAGGTCTCCAGAAAATGAACGAAACTTCGTAACATTGCTAGTACGGAAAATAAAAGGATACAGGCTGATCCACTTCCTCTCTTCAAGACCTGTCCTCAAACGTATCAGTAACATTCACGTAAATGTGACGCTGTTAAGAACTTGACACAAACGTGACTTCTACTCCCTTGTAGTAGCACCCAGAGCAGGTATTTGGAGTAACTTAAGTCGTCTATTGCAGGAGATGACAGTAAACGAATAGAAACACAAAAACAATGTACAACAGTCTCAGTCAACCGTCCTCAGTTGTGTGAGTTTGTGTAAGTGCAGCGTGCACCAACGAAGAGAAGATGGAACTGCTACTCATTGCAGGCCGGTGTGGCCGAGCGGATCTAGGCGCTTCAGTCCGAAACCGCGCTGCTGCTCTGGTCGCAGGTTCGAATCCTGCCTCGGGCATGGATGCGTGTGATGTCCGTAGGTTAGTTAGGTTTAAGTAGTTTTAAGTTCTAGGGGCCTGATGACCTCGGAAGTTAAGTCCCATAGTGCTCAGAGCCATTTGAACCTACTGCTCATCCTTGTAACACACCAGGCATTCAGTCCCCAATCTGTTTACTGTCGATTCCAGCAAGTGGACGACTTAACTTACTCCAAATACATGCACTTTTCGCTAAAAAAAAAAAAAAAAAAAAAAAAAAAAAAAAAAAAAGACGTACTGTTGTCCATAACTTCGTAAAGAACAAAGTTGCCTTCCCGGTAACTAAAGATCATTTACTTGACATATTTCTTATTTTGCTCCTGGGCAAAGCAGTTTTGGGGTGATCAAGATAAATAGGACACCCTGCAACTGCGCCTGAAAGTGATGAAGATGGTGATAAAAAGAAAAAAAAAGGAAAATAAGAAAGCTCAAGTACTTAACTGCCTGTCGCTGCAAAATAAAATAAAGAAAGCTAATTTTCTTTTGCACGCTGCTGGAAGAGGATAATTAGTGATCGATTATTCTGCGTTTTTTACTGGCAGGAACTAACAACTCCTGTGACAGAAGCAATACTTCTGTAAGGGTCAATTGCGATGTGATTGCGGTACGTGTATCTAAGCGCACATACCTGCACGTGCCAGTGATGGCAAGAGTGGGAACCGGCAGTAAATGTCATCGTGAACGAGGGTCGTTGGTCGGAGACGGGTACCGTTCGATGACCCACGCTGTCTCCTCTCCACGCTCACTCAGGAATTGACTGCTGACGTGAATCACACGGGAGACGTGGGACAGGCACTTGCCTGCAGTGCGCCCAGATTTTTGCGGAACAGAGGCAGTTGCAAAAGTGGAGAGCTTTATGTGTTCATCAAATCCCACTAATGTATCATCTTGGATTTTTCTAGCTCTGAAAATATTAACAGGATCTGTCAAACTGCGGGACGGATTCCTGACTCGGTATGGAGAAAAAAAGGTCCCATGAACAAGCGTCCGGAAACGGACGGTGTGCGTGCAGCGATGACAAATCGTCCCGGAACACAGTACAGAGCTGCATCGCATCCGCGTTACAACAGGTGTTCAAAGTGCCCTCCATGGGATTTCACGTGATAGGGTTAGCAGCTGTTGCCACGAAGGATACATAATCGTACTTCGGCTTATGTACTATATTGGCAGGCTACTTGAATGAAGCTTCTACTATATCCTGTAGAATCCGATCCTCCAAATCTGGTGAAAGCACAGTCCGCCACCTCCCTGTACGTTCGTCTGTCTGAAAGGACCCATGATCACACAAATTTATCATCTTGGATTTTTCTAGCTCTGAAAATATTAACAGGATCTGTTTTCTCGCAAAGCGAAGTTATATAGGGTGAATATTAATAAAGCTGTCAAACTGCGGGACGGATGTGTGACATGGTGTCTGTGTGGGTAATTGTTTTGGTATAGCCATGTTGCCTCTCGACAACTGCCGTCTACTTGGCCGTACACCAAACACCACCTCGGCTTGTTCCCGACATGAATACCGAACCATTCTGCTGCTTACAGAACGCTGCGTCAATCACACACCCTGCAACACACAGCACGTGTTCAGAGGAACTGTCATTCGTCAGCGCCATCTACCACGGCAACGATGCATTTAGGGACACATGTTCATAGCACATTTTTCCTCCATTTCCAGTCAGGAATCCGTCCCTGCAGTTTGTCAGTTTCATTAATGATCACCCAACATAGTGGTGGTCTCGCGGTAGCGTTCTCGCTTCCCGCGCACGGGGTCCCGGGTTCGGTTCCTGGGGGGATCAGGGATTTTTCCTGCCTCGAGATGACTGGGTGTTGTGTCGTCTTCATCATCATCACTCATCCCCATTACGGTAGGAGGAAGGCAATGGCAAACCACCTCCACTAGGACCTTGCTTAGTACGGTAGCGCGGGTCTCCCGCATCGTCCCCTACGCTCCTCGGAGTATGGGACCTCATCATCATCATCCCAAAATCTGCTTCACCGCAGTTGTGGAATCTTCAGCACGAGCTTATTTACTTTCTGTTCATATTACATTTGGTTTTTTTTTGGGGGGGGGGGGGGGGGGGACACTACTCATTTGAGCCACAGATCTATATGGTCACTGCAGCAGATGTTGTTGTTGTTGAGTGCCTCTTCTGAGCCTCCTTGTGTTGCAGCTGACTACTATTATTGCATTCTTTTATCTTGTTGATATTTTAACAGTACTCGGCTACAGTTTTCTGCTACTATTCGTTTTGCAACACGAGTTCCAGATTAATTCGTAAATATTGAGCATATCGATACCACATATCTGCTTCGACCTATGACGACGTCAAATTGGGGGCCTGCCTGCAAGCCACTCATCGAACCCTACATGCGTCAGATACGGGCCGTAATAAGAACTGTAATTTCCACATGGCATTAAATTCATTTCCTCCGCCAGTTCACAATCTGTCACCTCCCGATCTAACCAAGACCTCGGCCTGCGCTACAGATCAGCTGACACCTGAACCTACATTCTAAAATACAATACAGAAGTAAAAATAAATATCGCCAGTGTTTTGTTCTCTCTCTGTCTGCGGACGTATGACATCACATGGCATCGCCTACGTCACTGGTCAATGACGGCTTCCCGTATCGGTAATTTCAACTGACCAGCTAATTTACGGTACTTGAGTGAGCAGCAGAAAGCTGAACGAGCCTGAGGAAAACTTCGTCACGGAAAAAAAAGATTAGAATGAGACTAATCAAGCCTAAAATCTCACCTCGGTAGGATCAGAAAAGACCCATTAGAAGAAAAATGGCATGCTTCGTTAGCTACACATTTGTGGATAAATGGGTATACATCACAGAAAAAGGAAGTGTAATCTAACGACAAGGCAAACTAACGCCCACTCACGATGCAACAACCATGTTGAATCCTGTCTGAGCAAATATATGACTAAAATTTCCTGGAAGGCATACTCTGCTATTCCCAATAATGTAACCGAAATCTTTCTGCGTTCTAAACAAAAACCAGACAGTGTCAAAGTCTAAGTCGTATACTTCTTACACAAACTGCAGCATCAGTATTTTGAGCTGCACAAGGCCATACAGACAACAAAAGCGTACAAGGAACTCATTAGGTTGCCGAAAACTCATCGAAACGCTATCGTGTCTTTCGGTTTCATCTGAGAACTGCAGTTCGTGAAATTGATCACTAACCCTGATAATCTTTCAAGAGATACGAATGTTTCTATAATACACTAGTTTCACATCCATAAACTATACTGTATCTAACCTGTAGTATCCTTAGGATATCTTTTGGTAAAGGATAAACCGGCATTCATTCAACTAACAATTATTATAAAGCAGCCGCACTCTATTAATGGCTTCAAATGACATAAACGAATGCGATTCCACCAATAACAAGAACCAGTTTTTTTCAGTTAGGCAGCTTAACAGATGCTTTTCTTCATCAGCATCTGCCATTTCGATCTTGAAATATTGTAGCCATCTCGTTGCATTTTCTGAGGTCATGCAGTAATCGTCATTATATTGCATAATAGACGATCAATATTTCCTGCACAACACCATTTAAAATGAAAGCGATCACGCTCTTATCGAACGTTAAAACGAATTTGAAAATAGTATCGTCCCATCACAAAAACGAGCAGTAAGAATGATGAAAAAGTTGTTTCAAATCACCACCCTCGAAATTGCTTTTTGTTCATATAAACGTACTTCCTTTTCCTTGACTCTGTACAAAAAAAAGTTTGTTAGCATAATATTAAATGAGGGTAAGTTGATAATTAATTCCTGCAAGGATCCACACAACACCTGGTCATGTAACTATTTCCATGTTATAAGAGCAAACAACGCCATCACACTAAAAGATATGAACATCTCTGGTATTAGGTAGTATAACTGAGTGATTACTTGGACTGATGCGATGAATAGTTTTGCAGTCTTATCTGAAAAGTGTACAGTGCCATCATCTGCATTACACGTTAATTTTAAAGTAATGAAATGAAATGATGGTAGGGGGTTGTTCGGCAACCTGGTGCAGATCTTTCTATTTGGTGCCGTTTCGGCAATTTTTCGTCGATGAAGATGATATGAAATGACCAGGGCAACACAAACACCCAGTCCTCGAGAGAAGAAAAATCTCCGAGCCGATCGGGAATCTAGAGTCAGTGACGCTAACCACCATGCGACGAGCAGCTGACTTGTTAAATAATTACGTAAAATTTTTCTGCCGCTGTTATTCCATCCCTCATATACTGCATCTCTCTTTGGTTTTATCGTATTGTTACTAAATCGTATTTTTGATTTACCTAAGTTGTCCCTGATAATGTTTAATTTTTGAGTGGATGCTTTCCGCATATGGCCATTAAACGTATTTGTTGCGACTGCAATTTAGATCCTTCGTCATCGTCAGGCGTTGTGGAATGTTGTTGAATTCCATTCTACAGTGTTGCGTTGCGACATGCTGGAATAAAGTCGTCGGCACTCTTAAACCAAGTACATGTGGTGATAGAAGTCCAGCCGCTATTCCACACACCATGTGAGCATACGCCTTGTAGCTAGCACAGGAGCAGCAGTCAGCTAGCAGAAACGCATCCACAATAGGCATCGAAGTATAAAGCTCGTGTAGCAACGTGGTGCTTGAATTCCAACATGTATTTGGTTTGAAACTACTGGGAATTATGTAGTAAAATGTCGCAACGTTATGTTGTAGAGGGGGCTTTAACGTCTAACAACGCTTGACGGTGACGAAGGATCTAAACTGCAGTGGCAATAAATATTTTAAAAGCTATATTAACTACACTGAGGCCGTGGACACAATTCTCATCAAAATACTTAATTTATATTGTGATATTGTACTAGCAATCCCCCTCTGATCCGCAAGGCAGCAAGCACAAAGTGTGTACGGCTGCGTGACCAGTTTGGCATAGCTATAAAAAATTATACATGGTGGTCAGAAACAGTATAAGGATGTTTCAGGATCTGCTGTGCTGGGAAATAGTTGTTAAGACAAAAATTGGAAACGTTGCACCGTTTCCGACTTAATTAGCGTTGAAGTTATCTAATCGGGTCGTCGCGCGCACAAATCTAAGTAGCCTGCCAGATGATTATGATGATGATGATGATGATGATGATGATGATGATGTGATGATATTGGTTTGAGGGGGCCCTCAACTGCGTCGTTATCAGCGGCCGCAGGAAGTCTCAATCTTTTCACCGTCTAATCTCGCCACTTTCCGGTTCAAAATGGTTCAAATGGCTCTGAGCACTATGGGACTTAACTTCTGAGGTCATCAGTCCCCTAGAACTTAGAACTACTTAAACCTAACTAACCTAAGGACATCACACACATCCATGCCCGAGGCAGGATTCGAACCTGCGACCGTAGCAGTTGCGTGGTTCCGGACTGCGCGCCTAGAACCGCTAGACCACCACGGCCGGCCCACTTTCCGGAATTATGATGAAATGATGAGGACAACACGAACTCCCAGTCCCCGGGCGGAGAAAATACCCGACGTGCCCGGGAATCGAACCCGGGACAAGTCCGCTAGAGACAGTATCGCCAAAGGTGCTCTTCACTTGGTTTCCTAAAACCGAAGAAACTTAGCTTTTGCCCACCAACCTTACATTTATCACTTCAGAAAAGGCCACATTTTAACTAGTAATGAGCATTTCAACAAGTAGTAGGCCTAACTCATGGACCCACAGATGTCTATGCGTTATCGCATTTTAGCGCGACCAAGTGCTTCAATCTGCGCGTGCAACGACCTGAATGGCTAACGTCAAGTCGGAAACGACACAACGCATCGAATTTTTTTCTTAACAATTCTGTGCCAGCGTGATCTGCCCTGCAATACCTTTACAAGCTTTTTGAACTGTTTCTCACCGACCTCTTTACGTAAATGTTTCTCTTGAATCAATCTGTCTACGTGTTAGTGAAAACCGTATCGAAATTTCTGCTGCAGCCCCTGAAATTAGCCTTCACATACAGACTTAAAAGGCAACGGGGACTTTAATATAGTGGTATGTGTAGATAGATATACTGAATTACGTCTCAATATTTTTTTATTGCGCTCTACATCTATGTTCATTTGATAATATCTGTACGTTACTGCATTGCGTCTACATGTATAAACGAAATTAAATGAAATTTGACTACTGTCAACAGTGCATAAGTCTTGGTGGAAATGAGGCCACATCAAGTTCAGCGCGTCGCCAACAATCGCGAAGACGATTTTTCGTTTCTTATTGTTGTTTTTCTTTGATTATATTGCCTACGTAGCTGAGTGAGTACTCTCTTCAAATGTCAGGAGTCACATCTGGTGTACAGGTAGGAGTGTGAGAGGCTGTACTCACCTGAGTTGCGCGCGACAGGTTCACTCGCAGTGGCGGGCGGGGCGGCAGTTGTGCATCATCAGGTCCTGCAACACGAGCAGCGGGCGTCAGGCGCTTTGCTTTACAGGCCGAGCTAAGCTGAGCAGTTTTGATAACGGGTCGCTCCGCTCGTAACAGGCGAGCCTCCGGCCGCCGGCAGCGCACACCCAGCTCACGCCACCACGCGCCTAAAGCAGCGGTGCTGTCAGCCAGATTATGTGCTGCAAGTGACTGCGATTACCCAGTACAAAAGTCCTCCCTGGTTAGTACCCGGCTTACGAATCAGAGTATACAAAATTTGAAAGGCAAAATATTGCTAGCTGATATCTTCTGTGGCTTGTCAAAAGAATTTGATTGCGCAGTTCACATTTTCGTCCTAGAGAATCTCAGATGTTATGGTATTAGAGATCTTGCTGTTAACTGGGTTTCATCCTCTCTAACTAAAGGGATGCAGAGTGTTGCGTTAATAAACTCACGGTATGTACTCAACAAAACAGCAGCTTCAGAATGAGGAATAATAGCTACAGGTCTACCACAGGGATCGATACTGGGCCCGCTCTTGTTTTGTTGTATAAAAATGATCTTCCTTCATATATTCAAATAATAAAAATTATTCTCTTTACTGACGATGCAATTATTATGATCAAGTCCAAAGCAGTACCTCCAGTACATGAAAATGTAAATAATACTTTCTAAAAATTAATAACTAGTACACTACCAGTTGACTGTCACTGAATTTAAAGAAAACCACAATACGTGCAATTCAGTATTGCACGAGGCCTGACCAGACCATTAGAAATAATGCCTGAGGGTAAATCAATAAGCGAAACAAAAATCCTAAATTCTTAGGTGTTTATAGTGATAAGAACATGAACCGAATGTCACATGTTACACATCTTCTTAAACTTCTGCGTTAAATATAAGGTTTTGGAGATGAAAATGCTGCAAAGCTGACACACAGTGCATGGATAGGTGGCACTACGCTATTCCGTGATTTGCTGTACGTTGGTGTTTGGCCAGGTTTTCTGGCTGCTGCGAATGTGGATTGATATGGATGTCTGTTAAACTTCCTTTGAGTGATCAGACAACAGGATTAGATAATAAAAGTATAAAGGAGCAACACATCACTGTATAACAGACATATGCAACTGCTGCTTGACCTTGTTTATAAGATTTATTCAGTAATAACTTACAAAAGTAAGATTCATTGGCGCTCTGTTTCTGTGAAAACCACGTGGTAGTGCTGGCAGTATTTCTCGAATACTGATTTCCCGCATTTTCGGCTACCTTTGAGTATGGTTCAATGTTGTGACGTTTCCACGAAGTACAGATGTGTGCGCGGCGCAACAGTGCAGCTTTTAAATGCACAACGCTACACAACTGCCGCCCTAACCTAGTGCGACTCTGACCGTACGCTCCCTAAGAGTCTTTTAGAAACTGCACCATCTGCATACAGTCCGGGACATTACGTTAAAACTGTGAAGGCATCGCTGTCTCCTTATTTAGAGTGTGACATCCTCGTTTCCTTTCGTTCTCTGTTTCTCTTTGGCGATCAGGTATTTATCTACACAACGTTAAACTGAGCAAATAGTCTCTGTTGTGAGACTCTTAGCACCTTAAATTCGTGCGCTTTATTGTCTACGTTCATAACTAATACCAAGGCCAATCAGAGCCTTGGAAGTTTCTCGCTGAGGAGTATTGCTTCAAACTGCTTACGGTGATTAAGAAACTGTATACCGTGTCACATTTTCCGTGCTCCACAAAAACTACTGCAGTAGACTGCTGAAAGATTTCTTTGTTGAAAACCAGTCTTGGTTATTTTTGTATCTATTACGACCTAAAAGCCTCTGCTGTTATATTCTGGCAATATATTTTCGCATTATAAAAACTATAGTTTCCCTTTCTTCGTGTGTACTCTCGTTAAAGAAACATCGCGCTTTTAGCAATTACTGATTTTCATTTTTTCTCTTGCCTTCAGATGGTTCAAATGGCTCTGAGCACTATGGGACTTAACAGCTGAGGTCGTCAGTCCCCTAGAATTTTTTTTTTTTGAACTTAGAACTACTTAAACCTAACTAACCTAAGGACATCACACACATCCATGCCCGAGGCAGGATTTGAACCTGCGACCGTAGCGGTCTCGCGGTTCCAGACTGATGCGCCTAGAACCGCACGGCCACACCGGCCCGCTTGCCTTCAGATCACCTTATCTTTCACCATACAGTCAGCTGCGATGTCAACAGGGAGCAGTTTTTTTGGCGGGTCAGCATTATTCGTTAGAACCGTACTGCACGACGGCTGCTGTCGCTGAGTAGAGAAGCCTAACGGAATACAAATTTCATCACCGCAACACTTTTACGCAGACTGACCGCCAGGTCAGGCTTTGGAAGGCGTCATCTACTGTCCATTTCGGATATGAGGCCATCCTCGTTCGCTTTCCCACTCCATTTCCCGTTGGCTGCCTGGTAATTTCTCATGCTCCTTTAATCTGAGCAAATTGTCCCGGGTGTCGGGTGTGATGCTGTTAGAAGTACGTGCGCCTCATTTTCTCCCGAGCACGAGCGCTCACTACTGACCGCCACTCACAAGTAATGATATCTTACAGACTGTGGTTTCGGAAATGCAGAGAGTGGACGAGAAACGAATCCTTCAGATAATTTGAATTTATTTATTTGTAATGACTGGGACTCACATTAACATATTCTGTAAATTTTGCGGTGTTTCTGTATTACAGATGAGTATACAGAATGAACATGAACACCACCGACATAATTTCGGAGATTATGAGTATTTCATTACACTGCTCAATGAAAGTTTGGAATACTATCGTAAAATGTAGTCTACGATACCAGTGGTCTCACTGATCTGGGCACTTCGTCGTTGTCCAGTTAGAGCCCATACTTGGACGGTGTTCACTACTGGCATGCTTTGTAGCCGTTTTCCAACCATGTAAACAGTGTCAGCAACAGTTTCATTCAATTTGTGTTCAGCACTGCAGTAACAAGTCACATAGAGGCATATAACACTTCGATAGAGTCAGGATAATGCCTTTACTTTCAGCAGGTCATACACAGCAAGATGTTACCGGTCGGTTACGTGTCACTCAACGTGACGTGTCTCAGGTGTGAAGAAAATACAGAGAGACGGGAAATGTGAACGATAGACCTCTCAGTGATCGTCCTTGTATGACAATATAAATGGAGGATCGTTTCCTCCAACTGCGGGCTCACAGGCGCCAAACATCAATTGTCGGAAATATTGGAAATGACTTCTCCCGGGCAACTCATACTAAACAGTGCGTAGAAGATTGCATCACGGTGGTCTTCATTCTAGAATATCAATGAGAAGTTTTGCACTGAACCAACGGAACGAACGCAATCCAAGGACCTGGACTCCTACACATCAACACCGGACCACTGCACAATAGAGTAACGTCATGTTTGCGAAGAAGACCAGAATCGTTTTACGATCGAACACTAGACGTGTTAGGGCTTTGTTGAAGAGTTAGACGACACCGGAAACGCCGATGCGTTCAGCAACTACATCCTTTTGCAGGTGGAAGTGTAATTTTCTGGATGGCAATAATAATCGGACTGCGTACACCGCTAATTCTCTTCTACGGAATTTTGACCTGTCCCCGTCGCCTCTAAGAGTTCCTGCAAACCAGTCACAATTGTAAGGCCCTACAGACGTGAAGTCGATGACAACTTCATCCTAGTTGATGACGATGCAACACCGCACCGCACTCTACCAGTGTCTCTCTATCTTCAAATATGCAATATCAACCGAATGCACTGTACAGCACAGTCCCCAGAAATGAATGCAATCGAGAGTACGTGGGGCCTGTTCGAGGTGACCATTGCACAGCGTCCGAATCCACCTCACAATCTTCAGTCTCTCACTAAAGCTGCCACTGAGGAATGGGACCGCATATCGCCAGATAAACTTGATGGTCTCATCCAGAGCATGCCTCGCAGAGTTGAAGAACTCATCCGTGGGCGGGGAGGACAAACTCAATACTAAAGACTGACAATCACCATGATGAGATAAAGATTTTCACCGTTTTTGTTTCAGGATGTACACTTGGGAGAGAGGCTGCTTTGTTTTGTAATGGTTTTTTGTAACTAATCAAAATTGTTTTTCTGTTCAGAAGGAATTAAGTTTATTTTGTCAATAAGGTATTGTACAAACCTCAATTGATGTACTATAGGAAATCATTGTAGTAAGCTCTATGATACTCCAAACTTTTGTTGAGGTATGTATAAATTCGGTGCTTCGTTACAGACTAATAATGTATTTGTGATTTATTCGTTTTGTTACGCCAGTCACCTTTCTTCTCATTGAAATACCTCCACAACTCGCAGTCGGGAGGACGACGGTTCAGTCCCGCGTCCTGCCATCCTGATTTAGGTTTTCCGTGATTTTCCTACATTGCTTCAGGCAAATGCCGGGATGGTTCCTTTGACAGGGCACGGCCGACTTCCTTCCCCACCCTTCCATAATCCAATGAGACAAGATGACATCGCTGTTTGGTTTTTCCCCCCAAATCAACCCAACCAGCCTCCACAACAGCGATATATCCTGTGATCATCAAAACACGGGAGGATCTGGTTTCTCATACGCACTCTTTAATGATGCAAGCATGCTGTGATGTGTTTGCCGTCGCTGCTGGAACAGCCAGAATATGGCTGTTATGTGGCTCTTCCATAGCGTTCAGTGAATCCATTCACGAGGTGCGAATCGGGCAACTCTTCACTGGTAAGTCTACCCACACTGCTTCGTGCAACAGACACTATCGGAAAAAAAACACCCCCGAGACTGAATCAAGGGCACGGAATGCAAGCTTAAGGGCGAAGACTGAAATGGAAACTACTGCTGCCAACAGCCATTAACGTGAGTGAAAGCAACAATTTTGTTTCCCACATAGGTCGTAGCGTCGACAACGACACTGTTGAGCAGGTACTTTAGTGCAATACAGATACAAAGATAAATGGGAATAAGAATTGAAACTACATGCAGTTACTTTGTAACGATCGACAAGAGGACATGGGTCCTCTATACAAAAATACTCAGAAAATATCCCTGTGCAATCTACGAAATTTTGTCGGTATAATTCGGATTTTCATGTATATGAGAATCTGTCACTCGCCACTTTATTTGGATACCTTGCAACCGCGTTTTAGAATGAACATTCTCACACTTCGTATACAAGTATTTACCCTCATGTCAATCCGATTCAATCAATATATTACAGATATGATTTGAAAGCGATCAGAGGCGGTAATCTGCCAGCGTCCTCGATCTCTATTTTGATCCACTCTCAATCATGCTGAGAATTGACATCGAATGTCTGATCCAGAAGGCTCTTTATAATTGTCACGTATGGCTACGTAGACGCTAAAGTATTGCGATAACAAGCTACCATAATAAAAGAAGGAGCCTCAACTTGAAATGGTTAATTTTTCGGTAAATTACGACAGTTACTAGCTCAGTGACTTGAGCGACACTTGCTGATTTGTACTGATAGCTTCAGATGACACGGTGTATATTCATTTCTGAGGAATAGCATGGCGGTAATAATGATAATGGCAATATTGAAATTGAGCACAGAAATCTTTTTATTTTTGTGCTACAAGGGCCGCGCGGGATTAGCCGAGCGGTCTCAGGCGCTGCAGTCATGGACTGTGCGACTGGTTCCGGCGGAGGTTCGAGTCCTCCCTGGGGCGTGGGGGTGTGTTTGTCCTTGGAATAATGTAGGTTAAGTAGTGTGTAAGCTTAGGGACTGATGACCTTAGCAGTTAAGCCCATAAGGTTTCACACACATTTGAACATTTGTGCTACAAGGTAATAATAATAACAGTAAACGAGCATTACGCCAACGATTTTGTTTCTTATTGAAGCTTTCAAACCATCTCAGACATCATTTGAAGCCGTGGACCAGCAACGCTACACAAAACGACTACAAAAAGATAAGTAGACTGCTACGTATTAACCATCGCAAAACAAAGTGGGGCGAGTCTTTATGCTCATCTTTTGAAAAAACTTCAAAAAAATTTTTATTGGTTCTAGTGAATTCTTCTACCAGATTCCATATGTGTTTTAAATTTTTAAGCTAAACTTAACCCAAAAATTTAAGTTTCAGTAACAGATTTCACTTTCCCCAATGAATGTCCTATTTACTATTTCGAAGCTGAGGGCCTTTTTTACACATCAATATTTCTTTAAAAAGTCTGCTGAGAGTACAAGCTAACAACAATGAACGAAACTTCCAGTGTCTAAATTTTTTGCGATGGTAATGAGGTCGGTAGTGCCCGTTGTTGAAAGTGCATTGATATTAGTAAGAGTGCGCTAAAAGGTATTTTCACATTCTCGACCATACTTATATATCAGCGTTTCTTTAAAAGGTATGTTGTTAATATACTATAACAACAATTAACAAAATTTGTTTTAATTTTTTTCTAGTAGGCAAAAGGTACCCGCCCGCCCCTTGGTATTGCACGTTTTGGAAAATGCCTTGATATTTATAGGGGTTAATTTGCAACACCGGGAAGGATAGCAAACAGCGAACATTATATTGCCTACATAGAATATCAGAAAGCATACATGATTGCATTTTTGTAGGTGATCTGGAGGTATAAAGGGTGCAAAATTTTCTGAAGGGAAATGCCACTTCTGGCAGCAGCAACGCGTCACGTCATTCTACACTACACTACTCTATGTCAGAGTTAGTCAGTCGCTGCATTTGGCGACTGGAGGTAAGCCAGTTTTTCGGAAACCCATGGCCACATGTTTTGAATAGGTGAGAGATCTGGAGAACATCCTTGCCAGGGCAACAGTGAAACATCTTCTGTATCGAGATATGTCAGGACAGCACAGGCGACATGCGGTCTTGCGTTATCTTGTCTAAAGATAAAGTCACAGAGACCCTGACCACATTAGAAATGTAACGATTTCTGTAGAACTTCACGGCTGTGAGAGCCGAAATATGTACCCAATGGTAGTCCATACCATCACGCCAGATACTGGATCCTTATGACAACGAGAAATGTAATCTGGCAATATTTATTCTCCTCGGAACCTCCTCAGACGGGCACGTCCGTCGCGATGCTATACGGAGAACCAGGACTCGTCTGAGAAAGAGGTCGTGGTGTTACTTCTTTGTCGGGTGTTGTTGTCTAGCGTACCGCTGTCGGTGTGAATCTCTCTGCTGCCGCGCCAAGGAAAGTCGTAACAGTGGCTGTCGTGGAGCACAGTCCGCGCAGATAATTACCTCCTGTCGCTACAAACAAGCCCATTTCCTGACTCAGAGAAGGTGACGTGGCTGTACTATCCTGCACGTCCTCTCGGAAGCTAGAAGCGTGAAGCAATGTATGACGTTCAGTATGGCCCCTTTGAAACCATCTATGCCATATTCGCTTGACAGTAGTGGAACAGGAACGAATGCGAGCACCATATCGTGGAACGAGAAACCGAAGTCTCTACAAATCGCGACCCTGCGGCTAATTCCGATGTATGTTTGTAGACACTTCTCCTTGTTGCTTGAGGTTAAACACGATGTTTTCACGAACGATAATCATCTAATTGCGAATTCTCAATGAGAATATTTTCTTAGCTGCGGAATGTAGATGGCAAACTTTTTATCTACCTTATGCTGTTACGTTGCAATGCTAATGATTTCCATATCCAAGCACAAAGGACACTTGTTACCAGTTTGATCTTCGCTGCATGTCGCCTACACGCTTTTGCAGTATTATTAGTCAGCAGCGTATCAGTGAAACGCAACCCGCCATTCTTCAAAGAACTGAACTCCCATGTATAAAGCCGGCTGGTGTGGTCAAGCGGTTCTAGGCGCTTCAGTCTGGAATCGTGCGCCCGCTACGGTCGAAGGTTCGAATGCTGCCTCGGGCATGGACGTGTGTGGGGTCCTTAGGTCAGTCAGGTTTAAGTAGTTCTAAGTTCTAGAGGAGTGATGACCTCAGATGTTAAGCCCCATAGTGCTCAGATCCATTCGAACCATGTATAAAACGTCACATACCCCGAACATGTTTCGTACAACGACAAAATTATTTAGGGTAGACTAAATGGTATATGTCGACGATGTCTGGGAAATGTGTTGCGAGTAGAGTTAACAGTAAAGAAGTAGTAAATTAAAACGTAATGCCCGATAAAGCATTTTACTACACGAACAGCGAAAATGTAATAAGGGACAAACTTTACTCCTTTCATCATTATGCTGCGAGGGAAGGGGGGGGGGTGTCATGTTTCGTGAAGGTTTGAAATTATGTGTAGAGTTCGTTGGAAGTCGCTCAGTGCTCTCATTCTCAAGTAATGGATAAATACAGTGTGGGTAATTTACGCGCTGTGAGTTACGCTGCCGTAAGACATACACGAAGTTCCCCACAGTAATAACGGAGTTGTTATGTTAAATTTTTAACATAAAATTCTAGTTGTTAATGAGTAGATTATGATGGCATATTATATTTTTAAACTCGATCTGCCGGCCGCTTTGGCCGAGCGATTCTAGGCGCTTCAGTCCGAAACCGCGCCGCTGCTGCGGTCGCAGGTTCGAATCCTGCCTCGCGCATGGATGTGTGCAATGTCCTTAGGTTAGTTAAGTTTAAGTAGTTCTAAGTCTAGGGGAGTGATGACCTCATGTTAAGTCCCATAGTGCTATTTGAACCATTTTTTTAAACTCGATCTATAGCCGTATGAATCAGTGAAAATGAATTTTTTGTTGCCCCTGGAAGCCGCTAGATAGGCAACCTGTAACAGGATTGGTGCCACTAGTTAGCCGTTTAGCATGGTAAACGTAAAGTTCTGCGTTCCAGTCGAAGGCGGGTCAATCGGGTCCGACCGACCGCCGTATCATCCTCTGTAAATGACGTCATCTGATGCGGTCTGGAAGGGCATGTGGTCGGCACACCGCTCTCCCGGCCGTCGTCGGGTTTCTTGACCTTGGAACCGCTACTAATCGGTGGAGTAGCTCGCGAGGTTGAATACACCCCACATCATGGCGTCCATTACTTAAAATCCCTGGCAATAACAGGAGTCGAACTCGAGTTCCCTGCATGGGAGTCAGCCGCACTGATCACTCAGCTAGGAATGCGAACATCGATTTACGGGAGTTGTTAATTTAAGTGCAGAATGAGGACTTGATTTATGTACCAGCAACGAAACTTGGGTAGATCTCAACAACAACAAATCACTTATGTTTCACTTTTAGTGTTAGTTTTAGGTTACCAGGTACAAAAGTAGGAAATGGCGCAACATTTCCCTTGTGCTCTGGAAGCGTGAGAGTTGCAGGAGAAAGGTAAGAGTCCAGCTCGCGGAGAGCTTAAAGAGCTGAGTCGAGCTGTGAGTATCCGAGGCGGCCCCACGTAATGAGCGGCGTGTAATCTGGCCCCTGCCTGCCGCGCCCGTGACCCCTACTGCGCGGTCACTGGCCGGTAATTGCCTGCGGCTGTGGCGTCCCCCGTGTCTCGCCGGCCCTGTTATTACTGCAGATCAGGGAAAGCCGCGCCGGCGTCTCGGCTGCGGTGTCACACGTCGATAATTTGTGGCCGCAGCGCCGCTGCCGAAACGGGTCTTTTTGTTGACCACTCCGAGCGTTTCGAGAGCAGTGCATCGCGTGTCCGCGTCAGACTGGAGCCAGCACGGCGGGTTAAGTAATTCCCTGTCCTGCCAGCGACGATTAAGCGCTGTCACTGCCGCCAGCTACCGCCCTCACTCACTGGACCAAAAAAAAAAAGAAGCTGAGCAGCATCCGAAAACCTGAGAAAAGACACCAAACGCTGCTATTACTACCTGACATGCACCCTCCATCTCAATGTTTTGTTATTCATTTTTCCAATTGTCTTTACTATTATGGTCGGCACTTATTGCAGCGTAAGCATTAGTAGCTGCGCGTGCCTGCAAATGTTTCGTTCAATTCCGATGCTTTTGCTGTGGCCTTCACTACGAAGACTGGTTTAATGCACCTCTCCATGCTATCCTACCCTGAGCAAGTCTCTTCATCTCCGAATAACCAATCCTACCTACATCGTTCTAAATCTGCTTAGGATATTCCTCTCTTGGTCTCCGTATACGATTTTCATCCCCCCCCCCCCCCCCCATATTTCCCTCCAGTATTAAATTGGTGATCCCTTGATGTCGCAGAATGTGTCCTAGCAACCTGTCCCACGTTGTGCCACAAATTTCTTGTCTCCCCAATTCTATTCAGTATCTCCTCATCAGTTACGTGACCTACTCATTTAATCTTCAACAATGTTCTGTAGCACCACATTTCGAAAGCATCTTTCTCTTCTTGTCTAAACTGGTTATCGTCCATGTTTCACTTCCATACATGTTTACACTCCAGACAAATACCTTCAGAAAAGACTTTGTAACACTTAAATCTATATCCATTGTTAACTAATTTTTCTTCTCCAGAAACCTTTGTTTTCCATTGCCAGTCTACATTTCACATCCTGTCTACTTCGGGCATCATCAGTTATTTTGCTTCTCAAACAGCAAAACTTATCTAATAGTTTTAAATGTGTTGTTCCCAAATCTAATTCCCTCAGCATCACCCGATTTACTTCGACTATATTCCATTATCGTTGCTTTGGTTTTGTTGATGTTCATCTTACATCATTCTTTTTCTAAGACACTGTCCATTCCGTTCAATTATTCTTTCAAGACCTTTGCTATCTCTGACAGAAGTACAATGTCATCAGCAAACCTCGAAGTTTTTATGTCTTCTTCTTCGACTTAAAACCCTACTCCAACTTTTTGTTTGGTTTCACTTACTCCTTGCTCAATGTGCATACTGAACATCGTCTGGTATAGGCTACAACCCTGTCTTACTCCCTTCTCAAACACTGTTGCCCTATCATGCCCCTGAAGTCATAACTGCCATCTGGTTTCTGTAGAAGTCGTAAATAGCCTTTCGATCCCTGTATTTTACCCCTGCTACTTACAGAATTTCAGAGTATTTCACTCAATATGAAACTTCCTGGCAGATTAAAACTGTGTGCCCGACCGAGACTCGAACTCGAGACCTTTGCCTTTCGCGGGCAAGTGCTCTACCAACTGAGCTCCCGAAGCACGACTCACGCCCGATACTCACAGCTTTACTTCTGCCAGTATAGCGCACACTCCGCTGCAGAGTGAAAATCTCATTCTGGAAACATCCCCCAGGCTGTGGCTAAGCCATGTCTCCGCATTATCCTTTCTTTCAGGAGTGCTAGTTCTGCAAGGTTCACAGGAGAGCTTCTGTAAAGTTTGGAAGGTAGGAGACGAGATACTGGCAGAAGTAAAGCTGTGAGTACCGGGCGTGAGTCGTGCTTCGGTAGCTCAGTTGGTAGAGCACTTGTCCGCGAAAGGCAAAGGTCCCGAGTTCGAGTCTCGGTCGGGCACACAGTTTTAATCTGCCAGGAAGTTTCATATCAGCGCACACTCCGCTGCAGAGTGAAAATCTCATTCTGGAAATATTTCACTCAACATCGTCAAAAGATTTCTCTAAATATACTAATTCTACAAACGTAGATTTCCCTTTCCTTAACCTATCTTTTGAGATTAGTCGTAGAACCAGTGTAGCCACGTTGTACCCACATTTCTCCGGAATTCAAACTGATCTTCCTCGAGGTCGGCGTCTACCAGTTTTTCCATTCCTCTGTAAGGAATTCGTGTTAGCATTTTATAACCATGCCTTGTTATACTGATAGTACTGTAATTCGCACTTGTCAGCACCTGCTTTCTTTGAACTGGAATTTTATATTCTTGTTGAAGTGTGACGGTATTTCGCCTCTTTCGTATATCTTCCACATCAGATGGAGGGTATTGTCATGGCTGGCTCTCCCAAGGCTGTCAGTAGTTTTGACGAAATGTCGTCTACTCCCGGGGCCTTGTTTCGACTTAGATACTTCAGTGTTCCGTCAAATTCGTCTCGCACTATCATATCTCGCATCTCATGTACGTCTGCGTCCTCTTCCGTTTCTATAATATAACAATTCAGATACTTTTTCGAAACCATTTCCACAGTTCACTTCCAGTTCCTGCAGTGCGGAAGCGTCGGGAATGGCGCTGCTATTTCACTTTCACCTTCGACACAGTCCTGACGGCTAGTGCTAAGTGCCGTTCGTTCGCTGCCGAATCCTAAACTGTTTGGTTACTTTCCTCTTAATGAGTTGGCCTTTAAGTGCCTTTACACATACACTGATGAGGCGAAACATTCTGACCACTGCCCTCAGCATGATCGAATGCCGTCTGGTGACGCTGTGCGCACGGCACGCGGCAAGGAAAATACATAAGCAGGGCAGAGACGAATGGGGATTCTATGTCCGCATTATAGCATCCTTCCTTCACCTCTGTCCTACATGTGTCACAGTCAACCACACCTGCTGCCGTATCTTTCACCCCACTGCAGGCCTGCCTCAAGGCCCTGTGTTTCCACACCTCCTTTAAATCCTGTGCACTGCAGATATTCCCAAACCGCCACCCCCAGACGGACCTCCTGCAACATGCTGACGACGACGCCCCCCTAGCCACCCACCACACCCTTCGAATCTCCGATGCCTCCTACCAGCGCCACCTCAGTCTCTTGCTCGAGTGGTGTAACACGTGGAAACTTCAAGTGAGTCTACAGAATAGCCAAGTGTGACTTGGTCGCAACAGTCAGCGTTTCCGTCGACCAGATTTTCATGTCTCCATCTATAGCCGACCCATCCCTCGGACAAACACAGTAAAGTATTTAGTACTAACTCTCGATAGAAAACTAACACGGAACGCACATCTCCTTAACTTCCAAAACAAAGCACGGAACCGACAAAAACTACTAACACGCCGTAGCTGGAGTCACAACCTTCTACCATTATTCTCACCTAAAACTTCCTCAGCCATAGCATCCTAACATACGTTATCATTCCCTGGATCTCTCTCACTCCTAAATTTTATATTTGCGAGTCCCTTGAAATCCTGGAAATACATGAACTCCGTCTCGCCTTCCGCATGCGCATACTATCTCCATCTCACATCCTATATCAACTCATCCACTTGTCACACATTCTTCTCTTCCTAAAGCCCGTTCGTATCCGACAAATTAATCGCAAAACTTATCCCGCACCCAATTTCCCATCCAAGAATAACGAATCCATGTATCCTTCTGCGCCACTGCATCCATGTTACACCTTCATGCACCACCACGCCTTATCCATCCTCTCCCGCCGGCATTTTAACCAACTCCCACTCCAAAACAATGAAATCCGCCCCGTGATTTACCCAACTTTCCAACCCTAATCACAACGCTCCACCTCACACCATACCTCCATATTGCCCTTCTCCCTTTATCCACCTTGCTGACTTCTAGTCGCTACTTGTGATTCTACAGGCCCCATAGTCATACTCATCATTGCAGCTTCATCATAAAATTTTTGACAAAGGGCACATTGTTATACTCCGGCGCCTGGAACGACCATCTCGGGTACGATGAAGCTGCTTGGCTATTCTCGTGCTTCTGTTGTTAGCATCTACAGAGAGTGGTTGAACGACGGTGAAACCACGAGTGGGTGACTTTCACCGATACAGATGATTCCCTTCCCTTCCCTTCCCTTCCCTTGCACCATTAGCAAATGGAAAAATAAGGGAGCGAAACCAATCTCGCATCGTCATATGTACGTGTACACAACTATTGGATGTAACAAAACTATAGTGACGAATTTAGAAAGGTTTTAGATGGTGCCTTGACGAAAAAATTGAGCACGACTATCCGTGTTCGCAAACGTAACTTAGATACGATTCAGAGCATTGCAATTGCAGAGGCGGCGCCTGCATCGAAGCTACCCATTCGACAGTTAACGTGAATTTGATAATATGACGGAGTACAAGAGAAACTTCTCGCAATTCGCCTTGTCCATGACAAGGCTGCTGGATGTCTAGATGGGCTACACTGCTCATTAATTATTGCAGAACCGATTAAAGACGTTTCATATTAGCCCCTAGAGCTCCTTATAATGCACGGTGAACTACACACATGAACAGTTATATGAAAGATATCTACCTCGTTCCGCACGCCACTGTCTTACAACAAAAATACTCCAATAAAACTCACGAATACGTGCGCCTAGTTTCTGATGTACAGAATAACTGCTTATTTCAATATTTTTAGCTATGTTCAATTTTTTACATATGTTGCAACTCCTTCTTTTTCAGTATTGACTCCAATGAAAATTATTTTAGCCTATAACACCATAATTATATTATCTGTGCCAATGTATACACGGGGTTCAGACAGGCAAAAAACAATTATTTTTTCAGAACTTTCCAAGTCTCCCAAACATAAAACAAGCTGATCTACCTTGTTCTTGAATCTCTTTATGTTGAAACTAAGAGCTTTTACTTTTTGAAAATTAGTATCTATTTAGTGATACTGTTCTGCTCAGGTTTTTGTTTTGTATCTGCCTCTCTATAATCTTACTCTATCCTCAGAAATATGCGTCTCTCAGTCTCCAGTACTTATAATGACACTTGTGGCCTCTCTTACACTTCCTGTAAGGAGTTGAACTAATTTGCCCTTCTGCCTCCCGTTCAAGTGCAGGCCATGGTTTGCACCCAAATTCCCCTGTTGCAGCAACAACAATGGACTCAGCTCTGTTTACATGGCTGGTAGCTGTGTTTACACAGGACCGGCCAATGCGAAGCAAAATCTCAGAAAACCCTAATTTGTGTGCTACTGTCGCTCCTGTTACATGTAGACAATCTTTAGGGCTGTAATTCAAGTCATTAGCCTGGCTGTTTCCTGCTTCTCCTACTATAAGCATCTGATCTTCATCATGAAAACCTTTGTGCAAGGCTCCTAGATTTCCTGTCACCTGGCTAACTTTTTCACTATCTTTCACATTGCTGGTGACCTGGTATTCTACACTTACCATTTCCCGTATCACGTGGTCTATCCCTCCCACAACTGCTGCCTTGCAGCAAGACTATTTTCTTTCTACTTGAGTTTCTTCCAACCTAGTCCTAATTTCATACTTATGAGTCTGCTGCATCATACCACGGGTGATCAAAAATTTTCCGTTCGAAGGTCGTACAATCGAGAATCGTTATGACGGTATGACAGGCAGACAAAATCGCCGTGAGCATTGAAGCAATCATCCCGCCGACGCACAAGTTTGAAGAAACCCGTTTGGTTAAACACCGTGTCCTGCCTGCTCAACATCCTCGTCCGACAGGAATCGTCGACCCTTCAAGACCTTTTTTAAGGGACCGAAGGCGTGATAAATCGCCTGAGGACAGATGTGGATTATACGGCGGGTGCTTGGATCTATCCTACTTGGGTTGGCGCAACTTATGCGCACATCTGTGATGTGGGGAAGTGCGCTATCATGAAGAAGGAGCACCACTTGTCGCAACATGTCATAACGGTGGTTTCCAGCAGACATTCTCCGATGAATGTCTTCCGGTGTTTGTCCTTGGGCAGCCAAGAAAAGAATAATAGCAAGTTGGTCATCTTTGGGCGCATTTGGTAATAACGTCGCCATAATACACGTTTCCGCATTTACCGCGTGCACACTGGAAAGACACGAATGTCATATTAATCCCTTGCCTACACGTCGTTGCTTATATACCCGCAACGGAATCGCGCTACGTTGCATATACGCTGCACCAACGCCCTCAAACGTAAACTTTTTGATCGCCCCTTATATTTTGCTCTAGAAATGCTGAGGCTTTCGCTACCTATTTCAGGTAAGTCAAACTAATAGCTTACTATATTTTTAAAAGTGATTTATGAACTTTTTTCCTGGCGCTTTTTACTTGTTACCCTTTCCCGGCTCTCACTGTCTCTTTCTCCCTTCAACATATCTCATTCAAAATACGACACTGTAATGCTACCTGAAGGGTACAAATCGTTTCTCACCTTTCCAAGATGCTGTTGTTTTGCCTATACAATCTACAATTTCATGAGATCCCCTCTTCTCGTACGTTATTACCCTCCTCACTACAAACAGCCCAATGTAACCCACAACCCTTAAATCATCTCATGTTTCTTTCAAGATGACTAATCTACGGCAACATCTACGTGCACTACATATGACGTTAGTTTTACAGTAACAGGAAAAAGAATCGCACTTGAACTGCTATGAAGAGAGAAGTGTTGAGTCCTTAGCAACTAATCGTATTTATCCTCTCAAGAGCTGCACAACAAATTAGCGACTAAACGGTTGGTAGACGTGATCACACATTCAAGTAAGGGGAATTTCACCCCGCGTGAAACATAACATCAATTAAATAAACGTAACGATCTTTAAAAACAATATTATACAGACACCATTATGAAAATTACGAAAGGTATTGCAATTCTTACAGAATTATACTTGAGAGTTCGCAGTGAATAGCCGTTGATGAAGTCACAGTAAGGAGCCATTACGCAGGTCCTATCTCGGCCACAGCTGCAACTGTTCAGCCACAAACGGCATTCGGAACAGTTGCAGGTCGAATCTTATCTGCCGTGTGGTAGCAACGGCACCGAAAATGCACTGAGAACACCTCGGCGGTTACCGAATTCCCGGAAACATACAACTTTTCCTTTTCACATCCTCGACCTAAGCTAGAAGAAGAAGAGCGCTTTCTTCTCATTGTTTGCAAATTCTAAAGGACGTCTTTGAAAGAGAGCAGTATTCTGTAGCACTTTCTTAGTGTGAACAAAGTCTTTTTCTGAATGAGAAACTCAAGTCTCCTTAAGAGTTTTTTCTGTACTTTTAAGCCCTTGTGTAGGAACCGCTGCCAGAAGAAAGTGAGGTAACCTACCACAATTAAAAAAAGAAAGAAAAAACAAGAAAATTCACTTGTATGAGGGAAAATTTCTGTATCATTACATAGATGCGATAGAAACATGGTCAGAACAATTTAATTCTACGGAGACAGCATTTTTTACGGTTATATGGGTTCTAATAATGTGACTCGTTTGGTCAGTTCCAGGCTACATATCCTGAAGTCCCGTGTTCAAATCACAGCCGGTTCTACGATTTTTTCCTCTCACTTAGGGCTTTTTTTTTACCTCTAACCATATTTTGTAATTTGAAAAATGCCGAGTTATACCGTGGTTCGCAGTTTTTATTAAACTATAGGCCCCTCTTCTCTCTGTGGCTGACTGGGTAAATCAGTTACAAAGTGAGATGAGGTTTGTTTGATCCGCGGAAGAGCGCCACAGAGACGGTAAAAACAAAGTGGCATACACTTGAACATAGAAGCAGCTTTAAGAGATGATTGAGTGTACCGCCTGTTCAAAAAGATCGGAAACATGTTTAATTCCTGGCGTATAAGCGCGGTAACTACGGTGGCAGCTCGAGCTGACGTCTGTAAACGACAGATGTGCGTTCGACCAGTCGGTTGCTGGCAGGCAGTGTTAAATTGTAGACGTGCGACGGTAGTCAACGTTGATGTGTCACAGGTCGCAAGGGAGCTTCGAACTGAATGTCTGTCAATCAAGTGTCAAGACATTCCCCAGAATGTTTTGAAGAAGAGAAATGTGTGTAATAAGTCAGTCACGTACACTTCGACTCCCTAACAAAACGCACACAACTTCTTTTGCGGAAAAGATCATAGCGGGTGACGAGACTTGGCGTTGTCAGCACGAATGTACCGCGAGGTGACAAAGTGGAGAGTGGGTCTCTGATGGTTCGCAAAGACCGAAGGAAGTGCGAAAGTGACGCTCGAGTTGATCATCATCCCGAACAAGGACCTTTCTCAGTTTCACATGGTTGTATGATTGTTACGTGTTTCGTACTCAAGTGAGGGGGAGACTATATAGAGCAACTGAAGCACTAAGTCCACCGTCTTAACTTTTCTTTATACTTTTATTAATCCAGTCTCGAAACTTTTGGACTGGCAGGTGTCCTTACGAGTCGCCCACGTACGGGGTCGGTTCGAGAACATTTTTCCACACAGTCGGCATATCTTTTGCCGCTCCCGCCCTTCCCTTGTTAGTTTTCGCTGCTAATTGTGATACGGCCTGTTCAGAAATCTTACAGTTGCGATCGTCTCAGCTTGCCGATCCAAGCGCCAGCTTGTGTCACTTGGGTTTTAAAGGTGCGCTGTAACTAGTCTACTAATTACAGCGCACACAGAAGTGTTTAAACTGACATTCTTCCGCGTTCCGATTGGAACTAGAAAGCCGTAAGTGGTACAATGAGAGGTAGCCCCTACCATGCACTTTACAGTGGTTAGCAAACTACACCTGCATATGTATATGTAGAAGAAAAGAGCAGGCCACATCCAGTAAAACCATCCTAGAATGCATTACGGTGTTCAAAACAATCAGAGAGATTGAGGACAGCTTTATTGTCTTAAGCCGTCGGCACTCGGATTGTGCTGACAAACGTCAACGTCAGCGTGCCGAGTTCAACGTGCTGGTGACAGCTCAGAAGCCGGCCGCCTGGCCTAGTGGTTCTAGGAGCTTCAGTGCGGAACCGCGCTGCTGCTGCGGTCACAGCTTAGAATCCTGCCTGGGACATGGATGTGTGCGATGTCCTTAGTTATGTTTAAGTAGTTCCAAGTCTAGGGGACTGGTGGCCTCAGATGTTAAGTCCCATAGTGCTCAGAGCCATCTGAACCATTTGAAAGCTCAGAAACGATGCGGCTTGTGCAGGCGGTACGTGTGCTTCAACATGGCATACGTGATTGCAGCACGTTCCAGTGGCGTGCAAGTGGCTCGCAAATAAAACTGTTTACGAAATGGACGGGCGTAAAATTCCTACGTTAGCCCTATTAAAATGAATTGTCCATACGTTAGTCATTTTGTTCTACATGTACTATACACAAATAAAAACATGATTATCCATGGAGAAGTTGTAAGGCTAAAAGAAAAGTACATCATGTCCAGTCAAAAAGGACATCGGCTTATAAAAGTTCCACTACAAATCGTATGATGCGAATTCTCACTTGATCACTGTACCCTTCAGCAGTACATCCTCTTTAAAGAAAACCTTTACATGTGAAACAGAAACTTAAAACGAGAAAGTAAAAAATACCTTACCGAGTTGTGCAACCTGCCTTGCAGATAAGGCCAATCGATCAAATTCACTCCTAAGAAAGAGCGCACCGAATTTACATAACAATGAATGTTATAGAATATACTTTTATTAAACTAGTAAGAAAGTATTAGAACTTATTAAAAAAACGCGGACGCTGGTAATAAAAATATCTGGACCTTGTGAGGCGCGAACCAGCAACAGATCAACCGTTACCTTGCCATTCTGCGACGCTCCCTTTTTCCTAGCAACTTTTTTTGTTATTCCACAAAAACAGTAACAAGAATGACTAGCTTACAATGAAATGACATAAATAAGGTGACAGCTAATCCACCATAACTTTTGAGTGAACATTATCTTGTATCTTACCGCCTACTGAAATCTTTAATCGTACACATCGTACACATGTCATTAACTGACATTTAACTATAACAAACTGTATTTCTTACTGATCCTCAGTGTGCTCTTGCTATGAAACGCCATACTTTCATAATACCAAATTACAACAGTTATTTAATCACCAATATGACGTCTCCCGTCATTTTATTACATCAAATCAAACATAATGATGGAAGCTGAAGAAATGAATTAAAATTTTTGCCACGGCCGGAACTCGAAGCCGGGTCTCTTTCCTTACCATTACACCACCGCAGCAAAATGAAGCACAGTCCTGCGGCGGCGCAACGTGCCGGGACCGTCGCTCAGCGTGATCAGTCAGAGGCTTAGCTGCCGTCAGTAAGAGAGAAAAAAAAAAAAACTGAGTGGACGGATCAACTATGAACTTTAGGGGTGTCATGGGCCGTACGCCCCGAACTTATGCAACGAACTATATGAGATCAGCAAAAAATAGAAGTTCGAGTCCTTGCTGTGGCACAAATTTTAATTTATTTCTTTAGGTGAAGATGAGACTTAATTGTCTTGGGGAAAATTTAATTACAAATCAAACAATTACCGTCGAGTATTCGAGAGATCCTGATGCTTAGAAGCGACATATATACGTAACAGCTTCACGTGAAAGCCAATACGGCGTCTCGCGAATGTGCACTGAAGAGATGGCGTGTAGGTGGCCATCTTCCATCTCACTGCCAAACATTGAAAGGCACATTCAGAATATATGTCATGTTAGAAATTGCTCTGTACGTTTCGAAAGACTACCGAAAGTGTTTTATCCATGCTGTGACGTCAGAAACTCGGCACGCTCAAAAAAATGGCTCAAATGGCTCTGAGCACTATGGGACTCAACTTCTGAGGTCATTAGTTCCCTAGAACTTAGAACTAGTTAAATCTAACTAACCTAAGGACACCACACACATCCATGCCAGAGGCAGGATTCGAACCTGCGACCGTAGCGGTCTCGCGGTTACAGACTGCAGCGCCTAGAACCGCACGGCCACATCGGCCGGCCGGCACGCTCAACGTACGCATGCGTGGTCCGTGTGCCGACAGCTTTACTCATACCTCGTTGTCGAAAATCGTATCTGTTGGAATCAGCAAGTACAGAAATGAATACTAATCACTGTTATCGACAAAGTTATTGCTTGTCTTACTGATCGAAACTGAACCTAAACGCGATTGCCCCCTGACGAAATTGTGTTCAAAACGTAGCCACGAGCGTCTCGCTTTCCACCTGCCCCGGGTCCGCTACACAGGGTAATCAACCGGCATCGGAAGCAGACGACTGTCTGTCTGTCTGTCGACTGTCGACAGCCTCCGGAAGTAGCCACCAGCGAGACGGTGGCCTGCAGACCGCGGAGGCCTGACAGAACAAACAGCTGGCGCGTGCTCACTGGCGACAGTGGCGCCGCAGACACGCTCGACGGCGCGAGGCCTGCAGCTGATGCTTCACGGCTGACTTTCTCGCTTAAGTTTCCCGCGGGTCGCTCACGCACCTAGCTGCGGTCCGTACTGCCAAAGAAGATGCATGACATTTAAAGTGGACTTGAAAGGCTGCGTCGTCACGTGTCTACCACGGCCAATCTTGTAACGCAATTTTGCTTACCTTTTCGTAGCGACCAGCGCTTCAGTGTTGCCATTGTTCTAGGCCTTCAGTCAGTGTTGCGGCAGCCTTTGGTACTTTATGGCTGAAAGCTGGCAATATCTCTGCCGTATGCCTGGGAGCCATACGGAATGTAGGAGCGTATGCTGCTAACTGTCTCACAGTCAACTTCACAGGTAATAGATCTAAACTGATGATCAGAATAATATACAAAGTAGTGGAAAAGAAAACTGACAGATGAGAGACGCTTCTGGCATTGCGCTTCATAACTGAAGTAAGAATTATTAGGCCGGCCGGTGTGGCGGTGCGGTTCTAGGCGCTACAGTCTGGAACCGCGGGACCGCTACGGTCGCAGGTTCGAATCCTGCCTCGGGCACACCGGCCGGCTTCAAATTCAAACATTTGTCGTAGCACTCCATAAGCTCTCCTACGGTCTGCATAGTCAGTTGCCGCCAAGATGTTGAACCAGTCACTAACGTCCTCTTTCAGTTCCCTGTGAAGTCCATACCGCTTCTCCACCCCCCCCCCCCCTCTCCCAAACTCCCCCCCCCCATCCCCCCCTAAAAAAAAGTAAGTCCATATGTTGGGGAAAAACGGTGATCATTCGGGGCTAACCTCCGGCCTGTAAGGTAGAGGTTCGAAAACATCCCACTTATAAATTGCCGAAGCACATTCTTCGTCAGCGGAGCAGAATACGGGCGACCTTTGACCTTTGTCATGAAGAAGTACGACGCAACTTGACAACGACCCACGACGTTTGTTTTGAACCGTGCGGTCTAACAGATGAAGGGTCTGACAGTAGGTCGCTCCATTTATGGTCTCTCTTCTAGGCGTAGAGCCGGTGTGTAGGATTCAAAAACACTGTGGCCGTAATCTTTTTTGCGCTTAGTATTTGTTTGGCTCTATTATTTTCTTTTGTTCGGGATCCTGAATGCTGTCATTCCACTGACCAGCACTTTGTTTCTCACTATTATGCGAATCCTACGTCTCGTCACCAGTAATCAAATGACCGAAACAGCTCTTCGCCATCCTTGCCGTTGCGAGCGAGAATAGTCAGTACAGCTTCCATTTGTTATTTTCGTCTTGATTTGTTATAAGCTCCGCCTGGCACATACTTTTCTGCTGCCCAAATAACGACTACCAGTTTGACAAAGAACTGATCGCTAAATTTCAGGAAAGCACAAGGTCAGTCCATCAGTAGCGAAACACCTATTCTACTGAAATTTTTCGTCCGGCCTTGATTAGAGTTTGTCAGTAACAACTAATCGTCGGCGGCCTGATCGTTCTTCATCATAAATATTTGTGAGTCTGCCGTTATACATGAAGCACCGTTTTAGAACTGAAGTTTCATTCGTCACATTTCCATAATCTTCGGTTATCTGTCGGTAAATGTCGTTAGGGCGCACTTTTTGGCATTCAGAAACAGCGACACACATGTAATTTTGTCACACATTCTAAAATCACGCAGATAAACAGTAAGCAACAGTTGCTCCTCCCTATTAGCGCCAATGATAAGGAAGGTCTATGATACGGTGGAGGGGGTGGGTGGAGAATTGCGCTCCCCGTGACATCAAAATGTTCCTTGCTTCTAGAACGACTCTCGTTCAAACGAGATGAAGTATTCATTCAAGCTGTGTAACTCAAAGCCCCTTGGAGGGGTAGAGGCGTCTGACAAGTAAACTCTCGTTAGGTGATGGGAGAGTGCGCGCAGAGCGGAAGGCGGGCAGGGGGTAACGGGTCCCGCAGAACAGGTGTCTGGCAGCAGCTAGCCGGAGCCCGCTGTCGCTCTGTGACCTGCGCCCTTCCGCCGTCTCTGTTGACGCCTCAGCTCTCATTGGCTCCCAGCCTGTGTATTTCAGATGTGGCGGCGGCGCTTTTTATCGGAAACGAAGTTAAATCACCAGCTGCACAAATCTTTTGTCGAAGTCGCAAGTCGGAGGCGGCATTTGCGTTATTACACAAGTCAACAACGAAAACACTTTTCAAATCAAAGTGGCTTATTATTGTGGTTTTTAGTCTGCTTGATCTTAATATGACAGCAAATAGGTCTCCTGGCATCAGACCAACGAAGTGGCTGCTGATAATTCAAGTTGTTGTCGGAGTACTGTGCATGTGCGACACGACTTTCCGGCCGTTCTCCCGAGAACTTTTTCTTCATAATATACGCCGGGATAAAGCTGAACAGTCACGAAAGTGAGACTACATACGCCACAGGACGTGCGAACGTCCGCCGGTCTCCGGGTCCAGCATAGCTGACAGCTAAGACAGCGTCACAACACGGTCAGTCTCTAACAAATTAAAATCGTTGCCACAGTTAGTGTCGAAGTCAGATAACCACCCCTCCGATCACTCTTCCGCAAACGCTCGGAAACGTTACCTCCCACAGATTCTGAGCGAGTCTTTAGCGTGGAGTGTTTTTTAAGAAGCTCCGAGAGCCGCCTCTCTTGCAGGCTGCGTTGTTTTAACGTGGGGCACCTTAAACGGCGGATAAGAGTTTAACGAGCAGTTTCGCGAGCGGGTACGTCTACTGACGTACGGCGGCCGCTTTATCGCTGGTGGGAGAACAGTAGCGGCGGCTGCGACCTGTGGCTGGAGTGGACGGCAGGCGGTGGCTTGTTGCACACAGGACCGCGGCGGCGCGAGAGATGGGCCGCCAGATAGGACCGTGATGGGCTGGGGATGCCTCCGCGTCCCTGTTTCCCGTCTACCGGTGCTACAGCTTCCAGCAGCGCGGCCAGAACGCTGCGACTCGCTGTGGCTCCCACAATGGTCGATACTACGCTGCGATCCAACCAATAACTAGAAGCTCCCCTCATTTCGAAAATTTCAGGCGAGCAGCAAGTTTATAACTACCTTGGTACGAATGCGTACCAACTATAGTTCGACTGGTTTCCACGTACTTCGGGTAGCCAACTAGGGTACACCTTTCTGCGACTGTCAGAAGAAAGAGCTGTAAATTACTGAATGACTACCTGTAGTCTTTTCGAAGCACAGCAAAATCGTTTACTGCAAAACCTTGGATATTCCGTTTTTCATTTCTCCAGACGAGACCTTGTTGAGCCAGTCAGGTTGTCTACATCGTAACACGATTCTTTCATCAAACAGTTAATGCTGACCGGTGTGCCCAGAAACTGTTTAATCCATATTTGGAACAACTCAAAGAATCTGGACGATTCCGTGGCTATTTTCACCAAGACGGGGCAACAGTACATACCGCAGTGACAACCCTGTCACGAGGGCGTGAAGCGTTGGGTGAGGAGAGGACTATCAGCAGAGGCAATGCAATCTCCTGGCCACCTCGATCGCCTGATCTCTCTCCCCCTGTATCTTTTACCTGTTGGACAGCCTAAAGGCTCAAATGTACTCAGATAATCTTCACATACTGCGAGAACTACAGCAGAACACTGAAAACGCAGTTGCTCCTATTCCTCAGTCACAGTTGGCAGGCGTGGGTCACAGTTGGATAAATCGAGAATAGCGCTGCAACGACGTCGGCGGTGGCCATTTCCAGCATCTTTTTCGATATTCACCAACGACGGCCAATCCTGCTTATGCTTTGTTGGAAACATTTTCCGGGCCACTTTCATTTTGCCCATCCTGCAGAACCAGCAAATCACAGGCAGTTGCGTAAGACAGGACAGAAATCGAAAGACGCACCACTCATACGAGCGATAGAGAAGCAAAGAGTGGGGGGGGGGGGGGGGGGGGGGAGGGAAGGAGGGGGAAGGGAAAGGAAGGTAGGGAAAAAAACCTCAGTTTCCCCAAATGTGACCGGAAACAACTGAAAAAATAAAAGGATACTCCTCTTCTACTGATGAGCACACACTTCGATTTCATATTGTGTGAATTATGACGATGTCAAAGTTGTGAGAGTTTGTTGCTATTACATTCCTGAAATCAACTGCATAACGTGTGTAAGTCTCAAATTTCCTGAAGAGTAGTATTCAAGTTACAGGGCTATTACAAATGATTGAAGCGATTTCATAAATTCACTGTAGCTCCATTCACTGACATATGGTCACGACACACTGCAGATACGTAGAAAAACTCATAAAGTTTTGTTCGGCTGAAGCCGCACTTCAGGTTTCTGCCGCCAGAGCGCTCGAGAGCGCAGTGAGACAAAATGGCGACAGGAGCCGAGAAAGCGTACGTCGTGCTTGAAATGCACTCACATCAGTCAATCATAACAGTGCAACGACACTTCAGGACGAAGTTCAACAAAGATCCACCAACTGCTAACTCCATTCGGCGATGGTATGCGCAGTTTAAAGCTTCTGGATGCCTCTGTAAGGGGAAATCAACGGGTCGGCCTGCAGTGAGCGAAGAAACGGTTGAACGCGTGCGGGCAAGTTTCACGCGTGGCCCGCGGAAGTCGACGAATAAAGCAAGCAGGGAGCTAAACGTGCCACAGCCGACGGTTTGGAAAATCTTACGGAAAAGGCTAAAGCAGAAGCCTTACCGTTTACAATTGCTACAAGCCCTGACACCCGATGACAAAGTCAAACGCTTTGAATTTTCGGCGCGGTTGCAACAGCTCTTGGAAGAGGATGCGTTCAGTGCGAAACTTGTTTTCAGTGATGAAGCAACATTTTTTCTTAATGGTGAAGTGAACAGACACAATGTGCGAATCTGGGCGGTAGAGAATCCTCACGCATTCGTGCAGCAAATCCGCAATTCACCAAAAGTTAACGTGTTTTGTGCAATCTCACGGTTTAAAGTTTACGGCCCCTTTTTCTTCTGCGAAAAACAGGACATGTGTATCTGGACATGCTGGAAAATTGACTCATGCCACAACTGGAGACCGACAGCGCCGACTTCATCTTTCAACAGGATGGTGCTCCACCGCACTTCCATCTTGATGTTCGGCATTTCTTAAACAGGAGATTGGAAAACCGATGGATCGGTCGTGGTGGAGATCATGATCAACAATTCATGTCATGGCCTCCACGGTCTCCGGACTTAACCCCATGCGATTTCTTTCTGTGGGGTTATGTGAAAGATTCAGTGTTTAAACCTCCTATACCAAGAAACGTGCCAGAACTGCGAGCTCGAATCAACGATGCTTTCGAACTCATTGATGGGGACATGCTGCGCCGAGTGTGGGAGGAACTTGATTATCGGCTTGATGTCTGCCGAATCACTAAAGGGGCACATATCGAACATTTGTGAATGCCTAAAAAAACTTTTTGAGTTTTTGTATGTGTGTGCAAGGCATTGTGAAAATGTCTCAAATAATAAAGTTATTGTAGGGCGGTGAAATCGCTTCAATCATTTGTAATAACCCTGTACATATTTCTCTAGATTACGAATTACGATCTGTTGGAAGTTGCCTTTAACCGATGTGCTACCACTGATGTAGACTAATAATTATTATCATTATACAGATATTAAAGCCTTTTAATGTACTGTATTGTTATTTTTGTTAAAATCGTGGACGTCTGAGGCACTTTAGTAGCGGGGGTGTCGACATATTGTATTAGGGACAGAGGCAAAACCGTAGATCCATGTCAGTCTGCAGTCTTTTGGAGTATGCTGCTGCAGTAAATGCCGACATATGTAACAAAAACAACTTTGTGAGTGGCACATGCCAGTGGATGGGGAAGGGGGCGGGGTGTGTGGAGGGGGGAAGAAAGGACGGCGTTGCAGGCAGTACGCAGAATGACTCGAGCCTATGCGATCGACGTAAGTGACTGACACGCCTTGCAAGACTTGTAACAGGCAACACAACGAGCACGTGGAGAGCGAGAAACATTTGTTGTTGGCTGATATTTGGCCGCTACCAACAGCCACGTTCAAACGTCAGTCTCAAGTTACTTCAGTCGAATACTTGCGCTCATTCTAGGAAGTCTCTCAGTGATATGCCTTATGAGAGCAACTGAAACGACAGAAGTACAGATCTGTAAACAGACCTGAATCATTTCCACTCTTTACCAGCTTAAGCTATCAGATAGCTATGTGCTTAATGACTGTAATGTGTCAGCAAATGACATGATTTCAAATTAGATTACATACACTAATTGTTAACTCAGCGCTTCACTTCTGCTTTTGCAGTAACAGACACACTGAACACAGCGTACTCTGCTCACTAACGTTAACAACGACGAAAATTCAATCAATACCGATAGGTGTCAATCGATTTCTATCGATTTACCTAATCCGACCACTATTCACACCTCTACCCTTCCCCCACACGCCCCTGCCACCACTGATTCCTCAAAGAACCGAACTCCCATGTATAAAACAGAAAAGCTAGTTTCTCGCGCATTTGATTGTTTATGACATCATATTCCCCGAACTATTAGTTGTCCAGTGACATAATGTTGCCAGTATAGTCAGTGGTATATGTAGACACTTCCGCAAAATGTGTTCCGAAGTAAAGAAGTAATAATTAAGACGTCATGCCCGATGCTGAACTTTTACTGCATCAAGCGTCATGCCCGATGCTGAACTTTTACTATATCAAGAGCGAACTTTTTTCCCTTTCGTTATTCTGTAGGACAGTATCACCGAGAAAAAGTTTCAAATTGTGTGTAAAGTTTGTTGGAAGTCATCATGAGCTTTCATACTCAAATACTTGATGGATATAGTCTGGGTGATTTGTGCGCCATGAGTAATCCTGCCCCAAAACGTCTACACAGTTCTTACATTTAATGTACCCATTATTGTGTTACACTTTTAATGTAAGATTGTACCTTTTTAATGTGTGATTTCGTTTAGTAATTACATGAAATACCGAAAGTCAAATTTTTGTTCCCCCCGGAATCCATTAGCTAGGCAACCGGCAACTGGAACAGTTACCCGTTGTAACCGCCTACTAATCTGGATAACCCACCTCTCTAAGAGTAGACAGTGTGCATTTACAATGTGGAGGCGCCAGTCCAAGCCGTTGAAATACTCCTCGTAGAAAATCAGTATTTGGACAGTGAGGTGAGTGAAGGTGCTGGCGAAAATGTCCTAATCACCCAGCCGCGTGCGAATACGCTAAGGTTAATTCGCCACCTCTTCTCAATCGCTAGTTAATAGAGGGAAAGTGGCTTTGTCGATGCTGATAAGCATGTCTGACATGATTTTCAGAGAGCGCTGATCGTCCCATGATGTAGCCAGTCAGCAGCCACAGCGCATCTCCTGTCAGATGGTGGCCTGACAATTCTAGAGGTACTTAACGCCAGCTCCACACTGTACCTCGGAATAGGTATTTAGTAAAATCATCCCATTAAAGACGAGCTGTTTTATCCACTGGCCAACAATGATCAGACAGAATAGGCATATTATAAGCGAGACGGAACAGTTAAAGTTCCTAGGCGTTCGGATAGATAGTAAGCTGTTGTGGAAAGCCCATGTCCAGGATCTTGTTCAGAAGCTAAATGCTGCTTTATTTACTATTAGAACAGTATCTGAAATAAGTGACACTTCAACACGAAAAGTAGTCTACTTCGCATATTTTCATACGCTTATGTCGTATGGTATTATTTTTTGGGGTAATTCTTCTGATTCAAAAAGGGTATTTTTGGCTCAAAAACGGGCTGTTCGAGCTATATGTGGTGTAAGTTCGAGAACCTCTTGTCGACCCCTATTCAAAAATCTGGGAATTCTGACATTGCCCTCAAAGCATATATTTTCTTTAACGTCGTTTGTTGTTAGCAATATTAGCCTATTCCCAAGAGTTAGCAGCTTTCACTCAGTTAATACTAGGCAGAAATCAAATCTGCATGCAGAATGCACTTCCTTGACTCTTGTGCAGAAAAGAGTGCAGTATTCTGCTGCATCCATTTTCAATAAGCTACCACAAGAACTCAAAAATCTTAGCAGTAGCCCAAACTCTTTTAAGTCTAAACTGAAGAGTTTCCTCATGGCTCACTCCTTCTATTCTCTCGAGGAGCTCCTGGAAGAGCTAAAAAATTAAGCAAATTCCAGTGTTACATTGTTGATTTTCTTCATTTAAACTTACGACTTGTCACCTGAACGCGTTTTCTTATATTTCATTTTATCTGTTTCTAATATTGTGTTATAATTTCATGTATTGACTCGTTCGATGACCATGGAGACTTCTCCTTAATTTGGTCCCACGGAACAATAAATAAATAAATAAACAAAAATAAATAAATAAATACCCACGGGGAACCAGTGAGTGAGGACAGAGAGTACGAGGCGACCAGACCATCCTCCTGTCGGGGCAAGGCTGCCCCAGTTTATAAGCCATTTCCCATGGAAGCAAGCATGGAATATTAGGTTTCAGAGTTCCGTTGACGAAGAGCTCAATAGAGATGGATCAAAAGCTCGTACAGGACAAGGATAGGGAAGGCAGTTGACAGTGACCTTTTGAAAGAAACCACTCCGGGCATCCCAATTAAACAGTTTAGGAAACAACCTAAAATGTATTTTATCATCAAACAAGATAGATGGTAAGGCACTGGGCTCGTATTCGAAAAAACGGCAGGCCAAATTCCCCACCACCGATCAAGATTTTTAATTTTCGTCGGTTCAAATGTTTTGTGAAATCTTATAGGACTTAACTGCTAAGGTCATCAGACCCTAATCTTACACACTAATTAACCTAAATGATCCTAAGGACAAACACACACACCCATACCCAAGCGAGGACTCGAACCTCCGCCGGGACCAGCCGCACAGTCCATGACTGCAGCGCCTGAGACCGCTCGGCTAATCCCGCGCGACTCCGTCGGTTCCCTAAACCTCTGAACCAAAAGCCAGAGTGTTGCCTTTGAAAAGACCACTGTTGATTTGCATCATCATCGTTTCTGTCCGTGCATGAAGAAAGAGAAACTCAATGTAAAATTGCAGCTTGAAAGTATAGAGGGAAGAATGAGCGCGTTCTATGATATTTTCACCTTTGTGAGGTGGCGATCTGTGTGATATGTTTTATTTTTCTACGAGTGACGTGTAAATGCCAAAGCAAACTTTTGGAGACAACTCATTACGTCAGGCGCTTACTTACGATGGTAACTGGCTAGAAATTACTTAGAATGTGAGGGAATGTTTCTGTAAGAACATAGATAGAGCATCCAACACCTCTGTAACACCTTGGGAATCAGTAATGCTACATGTGAATGAATTCTGCCAGGAGAACTGAACAGGAGAAATATTACGGCCATGTTTGTGTCAAGACTGCTTGAATAGGATTTATTTTTATCGCGAAGTTCTACGACGTTTAAGGGAGGACATGAGGAAAAGACGTCCACAGAAGTGGCATGCGAAAACTGGATACGCCACAATGACAATATACGACCGCATACGGCGTACATTATTTAGAGTTTTGTTTTCGAAGAAACCATATAACAGTAGTTCTCCAGCCGCCTTATTCTCCACATTTATGTCTGTCTGATTGACTCGTCTTACCCAATATTAAAAATCAATTTTAAGGAAGGCGAAGATTAAACACAGTGGCAGAGATTCAAGTCGGATTGCGTATGGTACTAAACACTCAAGCAAAGTGATTCTTCACTCCCAAAGGGTTTACAATGAAGGTGATTTTGTAGATGAAGGTCTAAAAGAGACATACTGACTTTATTATAAAAGTTAATGGTGTTGATCGCAGTAAAATGTAATTAAAATTCGATGATTACCGGTTTCGGTTGACTAGCAACAATCCTCATATCTATGGAAATAAACAGAAAAATTGCCTTTCATTTAATGTGAAAACAATACACGGTGAACATTAATAAAACCGACAAACTGCAGGGACTGATTTCTGACTGGAAGTGGAGGAAAAACTGGTCGTGTTGTAACACCACAACTCTGTGGATGCTCATACATATCCTACGTGTTTTACGAAGTTTGTATTATTAATTGTGCTGAATATTATTCTTGTAAATATGTTGTCACGTTACAAATGCTATTTGTTATTTAAGAAAGAGTATACGCATGTAATGTTAACATGTACTAAGTAGACACGCTAGCCTAATCAGGGAAAAGATATTTTCAAAGAGTATAATAAACTGTGAATGCATCATCGCTGGGGGTGCGAGCGCGCCCAAAAAGTAGCAGTTCGGAGTCACGAGGAGACGACAGGTGTCGTTGGTTGTGTGTATTCGCCGGGGTGGCCATGCAGAAGTGTGGAGATAAAGTCTGTTTCCGAAGAGCGGAGCAGTGGAAACTGAAATGCTTGTTTTGGCGGATGTTTAATATGGGCTAGCTATGTGTATGGCATTTATTGGGGACAGTCCAAATGCAGCAAGAGTAATTCACGTAACTTATTATTGGCTATGGTATGGCAAGAATATCTACCTGTGCCCTATTTTACAGCTAAATGAAGCCGCTCGACAAACCAACGACATCATGAAGTGAAGTAAGATCTAGACTTTTTATAACTAGAAGTGTACTAGGCTGACCAGCGTAGTTGGAATTTTATTGCTTAAATAACATTGTTTCCGCCCTTATTGTCACATAAACATTTTTCCTGACTCGTTATCCAAATAGTATCTATCATATGCTATGTACGAATCGAGACATTCAGAAAATGAACTGAAAACGAAGTAAACATTAATTAATCAAAACATAATTTTTCAGCTTATGGAAAATTGCGTAATAATAAAATCTTCGGCTGTAATGTGAACAATATTAGAAACAGAATGATGCAAAAGTCATTATTAATGCATTTGCTAAAAATAGAGTAACTTTCATAATAAAAAAAAATTAGTAGTATAACTTTACGTAACTTGGACATGAATTTCACTGTCAAAGCACAGTTTCTGATTTATAGCTTCTGGCATAATCTATAACTTTTATTACAAAGAAATGTCAGAGCAACTACTAGGTAAATGACAGTCAGTACCAAAGAGTAAATTCAAATAACCTTTCTGCTTGCTACAATTACGACAGTCAGTATTACGGTGAGTAACGTAACAAAAGTTTCTGTCCACAGCCAGTAAAAATCTTACTTTAATTGAGCTTTGAAAATTAATATAACATGTTGTATATGTTTCCTATTGGATTATTATTTGACTACTGCGTCATGTTGGTATGCGGCCGAGCGGCTCTAGGCGCTTCAGTCCGGAACCGCGCTGCTGCTACGGTCGCAGGTTCGAATCCTGCCTCGGGCATGGATGTGTGTGATGTCCTGAGGTTAGTTAGGTTTAAGTAGTTCTAAGTGTAGGGGACTGATGACCTCCGATGTTACGTCCCATAGTGTTTACAGCCATTTGAACCATTTGAACTTGAAAGTGAGCGTTAGGTACTGTTCCTACTCTATGATGCCAATTACTATTCTTACGTAAGATTGCTTACGAGTATAAAGTTCAGTTTCAATTTAATTATCCTTGTTCCGGTGAGGTACTGGCGACCGTTGGTTGTTTTCATTAATGAAAACTTTGAAAACTTTTTTCCAAATTTTCCACTAATTATAATCAAAAACTAGTTTACGTAATAAAAATATGTAAAGTTAACCGAACAGTTGCGATTCGGTTATAACTTCTTCTACTTCTCTCGGTTTTGCATTATTCTCCAGAGTAGTTGCCCTTTCCCCACAGATTAGGGACTTTAGGTACACGGTCATACAGAAATGCCTAATGAGCCGGAGAGTCAGGAGGGTTACAGTGTGAACATGTGTCTGGAAATGGACGGTTTGTATGCAACGGCAACAAATCGTCCAGGAACACACTTCAGAGACGCATCGCATCCAAGTTAAAACACATGTTCGAAGTGGCCTCGACGGAATTGTAAATGATAGGGTTAGTAGCAGTTGTAGTGAGCGATACACAACATCGTACTTTGGGTTACACCTTGTTGGCGGGCCAGTTGCCTGGAGCTTGCACTAAGGTTCGTCTCAATAGCCGGCCACAGGTTCGAATCCTGCCTCGGGCATGGATGTGTGTGATATCCTTAGGTTAGTTAGGTTTAAGTAGATCTAAGTTCTAGGGGACTGATGAGTGATGACGTCAGATGTTAAGTCCCGTAGTGCTCAGAGCCATTTGAACCATTTCGTCTCAATATCCTGTAGAACGCCGTCCTCCAAATCTGTTGTACGCACAGTTCGCCGCCTCCCTGTATGTTCGTCTGTCTGAAGGGAACCATACTCACAAAAATGCCGAAAAAGGGCTTTAAACGTTTTGTGATGTGGTTGCTGTGTGTGAGTGTGCTTGTTTTGGTATAGCGGTGCTGCCTCTCGACCGTTTTCATCTATTTGGCGGTACGTAAACACTGTCTCGGCTTGTTCCCGACTTGAATACCGGAGCATTGCGCTGCTTACAGAAGGCTGGGTTAATCACAGAGCCTGCAACACACAAGGAACACGCGGTACGTCGTCAAAGGAACTGTCATTAGTCAGCGCCATCTACCGTGGCAACGATGAATTTCCAGGCACATGTTTATAGGACTTTTTTCCTCCATTTCGAGTCAGGAGTCCGTCGGTGCAATTTGTCGGTTTTATTAATGTGTGCTTTAAAAACGTACGTTTTTAGGAAGTTTTAGAACATAAAAATAGTAATTAACCTACAATGTTTACACTAGAATTGGAACCTAGTTACAGTGTTGACCACAACAACGTCGTCAGTTAGCGTAACTTGCTAATATTAAAGAGTTGGTCACAGCGTGACTTTTAGCGTAGAAAATCAGCAGGAGGCTAATCGCCGCGCTTGCTTGCTCGCGTCCGCCGTGGTTTGCCCCTTAAAACTGGCAGGTGGCGTACAAGGACGCTCACTTACAACTTTGAGAAACAAACAGAATTTCAAATTGTAACTGTGCGATCTTGTGCTGCGATATTGATTAATATAAGCATGTCCATAAAGTACCTATACAACTTCAAAATTTTTGTACAACGGCAGTTCTTGAAATATTGTAACAAAATTTCTTTTATTCTAGTCACTGTTAACTAAAGTTTTTATATATACTAAAATTTTGTGTTTCAGATACTCTGTTGATGGAAGGAACTGAACCTCTATAAAACGGCAACTCCTCAAAAGAAGCCACAATGTGTGTCCTGGTTTATTGAGACAATATCGGATGTTCAGACTCAACGAAACTTCAATCCGTGCATGACATAAAAAATGTATGGAGACAGGGACAGTGTTGGATAAAGGGAGGAGCGGGCGACCAAGAACATCCGAGGAAAACATCGATCGCGTTTTGAACGTCTTCACTCTTTCACCTACGTAGCCCACCCGCATTGTTACTAGACAGTTTCAACTACCACGTTCAACAGTGCAGAAGGTCCTCCGCAAGAACTTACGGTTGTACGCTTACAAAGTGAAACTGTTATACAGACACTTGAGCTAAATGACAAACCTAAATGGACAGAGTTCGCACTCAACATGCTGGAACGCCTTTCGGAGGATGAAGAATTCCTCAAGCGAGTTTGTTGAGACAACTTTTCATGTTTCTGGGACATTAAACAGACATAATGTGAGAATCTGGGGATCTGAACACCCCCCATGTTACTAGGGAGCTTCACTGGGATAGTCCAAAAGTGAATGTGCGGTGTAGAATCATGTGCAACCGAATAACTGGTCCATTTTTCTTCAACGAGTCAACTGCATATGATTACCTCGAACTTCTGACCAAATATGTAGCATCACAATTGATTGACTTACAACCAACTATAATTTTCCAGCAAGATGGAGCACCAGCACATTAGGGACTGCATGTTCGTCGGTTCCTCAATGAACCATTTCCAGTCAGATGGATTGGGAGGGATGGGCCAATTCCTTGACCACTGCGTTCGCCAGGTATCACTCCTTTGGACCTTTTTTATACGGTGGTATGTTGGGTTGTTTGGGGTAAGAGACCAAACAGCGAGGTCATCGGTCTCATCGGATTAGGGAAGGACGGGGAAGGAAGTCGGCCGTGGCCTTTCTAAGGAACCATCCCGGCACTTGCCTGAAGCGATTTAGGGAAATCACGGAAAACCTAAATCAGGATGGCCGGGCGCGGGATTGAACCGTCGTCCTCCCGAATGCGAGTCCAGTGTGCTAACCACTGCGCCACCTCGCTCGGTATATGGGGGTATGTAAAAGATATCGTGTATCAAACACAGATACGGGACATTGCTGACTTGAAGCAAAGGATTCGTAATGCCATTGCCACCATTGATGACGCTATGCTACAACCATCATTGCAAGAAATCGAATACCGTCTTGATGGGCTTCGTGCAACTAAAGGCGCCCATATAGAGGTCTATTAAACACTGTCCAAAACACTTTTATAAACAAAGATCACAATAAAAGAACTGTTGTTAAAATATTTCAACGACTTCCGTTGTAATAAAATTTTGAAGTTGTAAAGGGACTTTTCGTGAACCTTTGCATACCGCTTCTATTTCCTGAAAGTGTGAGCTGCCAAGGTTCAAAATCTTCCTCTATCATTTTATGGAGGAGGTCTGCAGTACACACGACGTCGAAGTGCACACCACTCGGTCCCCAGTAACAGAGAGAGTAGGGACGCGGCGTCCCAGGCGGTCTGTGCCAACGGCAGGTAGGCCCGGTGCAGTACAGTTAGCTGATTGACGGCGATAGCGCCTTTCACCGGCGTGTCCCGCGCCCCCGCACTCCCCTGTGATCAGCGACACCGCGCGACCCTCGCTTTTATTTACCGATCCGCTCCGACGATCATAATGGCGAACCGTTACGCTGGAGGCCGGGCCTTTCTCTTATTCGCTAGGCTTACAAGCGGCGCAGCTTGCCGAAGGTGGAAGCGGAATTTCGGAAACCGATCTCATTAAAAGTCTTTCTGGGTGTACTGCTGCGGCAGCACACGCAGGAATATATGAATGAAATTGACACCGGCTACGGACACCTACGTATTTATACTGGAAAGCTGTGGTGACTTTCGTGGTTTCCTGTTAACCTGTGAGCCGGCTGTGGCGACGCCAGGCGCGCGGCATTACCCATGCGTCCGTCCAATGACATTCCTTAAATGTAACGTAATGTAATAACTTCCAACAGCGCATCTGTAGCTGCGCGAGAGCATAAACTCTGCCGAATTTAACACCCGATTGTCGAGAAACATACATTTCTTTTACAATTCTCCGGGAATCTACCATTATTTTGCGACTCCCGATACAAAATTTGAACAATTTTGCAGAATTTCGCCAAGAAAACAGTAGCACTCGGGAAAATTCTTATCTTCTAAAAAAATTATTTGCCAATTTGCTCAAAAAATTATGATCACAATTCTCAACAGCTCCCCAAGAGTTCTAAAGAAAAACTTAATGACATTTTTCGTTCATATAACAGTTAATGAGATATTTGTAGTAATGAGAGATCCATTTTGACTATATAGAAAAACAAACTCGTATAAAGAAAGTCAGACAAAGTAGTAGATGAGTTTTGCCATCTAGGGAGCAATATAACTGATGATGTTCGAAATAGAGAGAAAATAAAACGTAGACTGGAAATGGCAAAGAAAGCGTTTCTGAAGAAGAGAAATTTCTTAATATCGAGTATAGATTTAAGTGTCAGGAAATCATTTCTGAAGTTATTTGTATGAAGTGTAGCAATGTATGGAAGTAAAACATGGACGGGAACTAGTTTAGACAAGAAGAGAATAGAAGCTTTTGAAAAATTGTGCTACAGAAAAATGCTGGAGATTTGATGGTTAGATCACGTAACTAATGAAGAAATACTGAGAACGAATTTGTGACATAACTTGACTACAAGAAGGTATCGTTTGGTAGGACATGTTCTGAGCCATCAAGGGATCACCAATTTCGTATTGGAGGGCAGCATGGAGGGTAAAAATCGTAGAGAGAGACCAAGAGATGAATACTCTAAGCAGATTCAGAAAGATGTAGGTTGCAGTAGGTACTGGGAGGTGAAGAAGATCGCGCAGGGTAGAGTAGCATTGAGAGCTGCATCAAACCAGTCTCAGGACTGAAGACCACAACGCCGTCCGGAGTGGCCGAGCGGTTCTAGGCGCTAGTCTGGAACCGCGCGACCGCTACGGTCGCAGGTTCAAATCCTGCCTCGGGCATGTATGTGTGTGATGTCCTTAGGTTAGTTAGGTTTAAGTAGTTCTAAGTCTAGGGGACTGATGACCTCATAAGTTAAGTCCCATAGTGCTCAGAGCCATTACAACCATTTTTTTGAAGACCACAACAACACAACAGTTCTAATCACAGTTATGGATAACACCCCAAGAGTTCTACGAAACTGAACAATTACATCCTTACTAGGACTTGGAAAACTTTGTTCTTGGGTAGCAGGACGTCCGATCCCCACCTGGTTAGTCATCTGCGCAAGATTACGTAGTGTTTGTTGTCTAATTTAAATTAGCAGTTTCAGATTTTGCAGCGCCTTTAGTGATCGCTCAAAGGTACACTTAATCTGCAATGTGAAGCGTTCTAGAATCTGAGGTACTATGGAGACGCTATGGTAAAAATTCGCTGTGCTCTTTTAATTTATTTCACAAGATTTGGTAGCAGCGGAAACTTATTTTCACGTCTGCAAGACAGTCATGACCACACACTCCGGACTATTTCTTAAACAGAAGAATATCATGGAATTCTATTAAATGAAAAGGGTAAAATTTGGGTGATACAGCTTTAAAGCTTATTCGTGAGGAACAATTAGCATGGCTGCGTGCCTACATGCGTAGGGCCTTCATCTGCCTCCGTAAACTTTCCGTTATTGATGATATTAACATCGGATCTCCAGTCGGAACGTAAGGTTATATTTACTTTTCTTTTTTTTATCATTTCGGCGGTCCACCTGGCCGCCATGTTCAGGTGAGTAAGCCGTCCCATTAACTCTCCAGAACTGGAATCAAACACTTTTTTTTCCTTTATTGTATTTTCAATTCCTCATCCGGGCGGGGAAATCAAACACGCAGTGGCGGCTCCTTTATACGCCGCCTGTAGCTCTACCGCGCTCATTTCAGTCCTCTCTTCTTTCTTCTGCCCTCTAGCGCAAAGATGACGTTATGTTCCAGATGGAGACCCAATATGAATATCAGCGTGGAGACTTATCATACTCTATGTCTGCTCTGTAGTATTCTTAGTCTTTGCAGTCCCTCTTATCTAACTTCAATGCTTACGCTACTTTGTGAACTACGCAGCGGAAATACTCGTTCTCAACTAAGGAAAATCCTGCTGTACCATCACACCACACTACCATGTTCTCTAAGTCATCTTCTGTATCAGAAACCCGACTTTGGAACAATCTTCTTCAAAAGTTAAAGAAATTAAATTCCTTCCAAACTTGAAAAGACATTTAATGGCCCACCTATCACAGTCGTCGTCTCTCCTATGTACTAGCCTGCACCTCACTCTCGTCGATCCCAACCACTTTCCCCTACTCCAGAGTTCTTTCTTTAAATTCTGTACTTTCCTAACCGTCATTTCAGTCTTCTTTCTTCATCCCTTCCGCTTTATAATACTAAACATGTATTCAGATGTGCTATATTCATCTATATCATTCTTAATCCCATTTTCTATTACTATAATTATTGTTATTAGTGTGAAATACTCTTTTCATTATTATTATTGTCAATTATTATTAGTACAAATTGGCAACGGCCTTGCCGCAGTGGCTACACCGGCTCCCGTGACATCACCGAAGTTAAGCGCTGTCGGGCGTGGCCGGCACTTGGATGGGTGCCCATCCAGGCCGCCATGCGCTGTTTCCATTTTTCGGGGTGCACTCAGCCTCGTGATGCCAATTGAGGAGCTACTCGATCGAATAGTAGCGGCTTCGGTCAAGAATACCATCATAACGACCGGGAGAGCGGTGTGCTGACCCCACGCCCCTCCTCTCCGCATCCTCCTCTGAAGATGACACGGCGGTCGGATGGTCCCGATGGGCCACTTGTGGCCTGTAGACGGAGTGGTTATTAGTGTAAATTATTGTTATTTTATTATTATTATTAATATTATTATTATTATTGTGAATGTCTTTTAATATGTGTTGTTCCTGGAAAGTTGTAAGAGAGGGCATTAAGGCCCTAATCTGGTCAGACTACATTAGAAATAAATAAACACATTGGAAAATAAAAATTTTCACTGAGGTAAGTCGTTTCTTTCTGTTCCATTCCGATAACTACCCTCGTATAATAAAATTTACTACCTGCCATATAGCAAATAGCGATTCGCGGGGTACAGCGGTACATGTATACAGATGTAGAGATTTTGGAATGATAAAGTCTGCATCCAATTATGATAATGACAGCTTCACGCAAACTGACAAGGAACAGACACCGATAACTCGACACTCGACTTCTCCCAGATACTGGAGACGACAATATCTTCCATCACCTGGAGCTGAACCGGGAACCCCAGAGCAGTGAGCCACCGCGAACCGCCTACCACAGCACGCGGCAGCCGTCGTATCCAATGAGTGGCTCCCACAGAACCCGCCGAGGAGGATAATCCCACAAACGCGAGCGCAGGCAGGCGGCATTCCTCGGCTCGCTCAGTTTTCACAAGAGACGCGCTTGCGAGCTCTCGAGGCACTCTGTTTACACCGCGTCAGGGAGGAACAGTTGAAGGTAGCGCAAACAGGAAGCGCGTGGCGTCTCCGTTCCCACAGCGCTAGCCGGCCGGCACAAGAGCCCCCAGTCATCGTTTACATATGGATGCAGTGCGCTAACCCAAGCGGCCAACCACCTCTCCGCCGCCACTCCACTACCCAAACAGAGAGCTGGTGTTTTCTCGCAGCTCCTTTCCGCACTAGCAAAAAGCTACACTCGTCAAAAAATAAGCATACACCGTCCGGTAAGTTTACTGTGAATGGTAGTACTGCAAATGTTACGTTCTTGCCTTCCTCCCACAGAATGAGCAAACTTTGGTAGGCCTTTGAAAACATATCGCAAGAGATTGCCTATCATTGTAGGATTTTATAAGCCTACATTTTCTCCAGCAATGAATAAGCTGTTGTTGTTGTTATCCGTCCTAAAACTAGTTAGATACAGCTCTTCGTTCAAATGGCCCTGAGCACTATGGGACTAAACTTCTAAGGTCATCAGGCCCCTAGAACTTAGAACTACTTAAACCTAACTAACCTAAGGACATCACACACGTCCATGCCCGAGGCAGGGTTCGAACCTGCGACCGTAGCGGTCGCGCCGTTCCAGACTGTAGTGCCTAGAACCGCTCGGCCACCCCCGCCGGCGATACAGCTCTCTCCAAGCTAGTCTGTCCTCTGCTACTCTCTTCTACAGTATAAATCCATTTGAAGCTACTTACTTCAAAGAGTATTCAAGATTTAATATTAATCTCCCTCTACAGATTTTTACCGCCCACCCCCCACTTTCAGAGTAAAGATCTTACGGACTGTGAGAATGTGCTGACTTGAGTTCTGACGAAATTGAATGATTACTTCTATAAATTGTGCCGGCCGCTGTGACCGAACGGTTCTTGGTACTTCAGTCCGGAACCGCGCTGCTGCTGCGGTCGCAGGTTCGAATCCTGCCTCGAGCATGGATGTGAGTGATGCCCTTAGGTCACTTAGGTTTAAGTAGTTCTAAGGCTAGGGGACTGATGACATCAGATGTCAAGTCCCATAGTGCTTAGAACCATCTCTCTTTGTTTGGCTACGAAAATTCGGACAAAACCTCATGATTTAATTTGTAGGGAGTCTTGTTTTCGCTCTGCTCACGCGTTTGACAGAACAGAGTGTTAATCATACGATAAATTAGTCCTTTCTGCATGCTGTCATTTTCAAAAATTGTCGTTTCGATATGTTGGACCGTTTGTGACGTACGACGATTTTTACGACGACTCGATTCCCGAAGCGCAGGAAAGAATTCGGACGCCCCATGAGCGACCCGTCCGCGTATATAACAAACAATATCTCATGAATGAAAAGAGACATAATTCCGCTGTCAACTGTAAATACAATTTGGATTTATTGGTTACATTTCATATGAAATAATATATGGCCGAAAATGAACTATACGGAAAGTCTATTCAATGTGATTTTACCACTGCAAACTCTTAACAATTTCGTCCAGCCATGTACTCAGTTTCATGCAGCAGAGTAACTGCGACGAATAACGAAAATAAATTCAAACCTTTATAGAGCAAAGATATCAAATTTTTTCACAGAATAGTTTTCTTAAAATCGTATGATAAGTATTTTATAGCTGCCGGTGCGTCCGTTCCACTACTTTGCAGAGAAGACCCGTGGCGGTCGCTCTCACTGTCGCGAATGCTGCAGCGACCTAGTAGATAGTGTCGTAAGTTCCATGCCGCTTTTCGCGGATGATGCTGTAGTATACAGAGAAGTCGCAGCATTAGAAGATTGCAGCGAAATGCAGGAAGATCTGCAGCGGATAGGCACTTGGTGCAGCGAGTGGCAACTGATCCTTAACATAGACAAATGTAACGTATTGCGAATACATAGAAAGAAGAATCCTTTATTGTATGATTATATGATAGCGGAACAAACAGAGCTAGCAGTTACTTCTGTAAAATATCTGGGAGTATGTGTACGGAACGATTTGAAGTGGAATGATCATACAAAATTAATTGCTGGTAAGGCGGGTGCCAGGTTGAGATTCATTGGGAGAGTCCTTAGAAAACGTAGTGCATCAACAAAGGAAGTGGCTTACGAAACACTCGTTCGGCCTATACTTGAGTATTGCTCATCAGTGTGGGATCCGTACCAGGTCGGGTTGACAGGAGATAGAGAAGATCCAAAGAAGAGCGGCGCGTATCGTCACAGGGTTATTTGGTAAGCGTGATAGCGTTACGGAGATGTTTAGCAAACTCAAGTGGCAGACTCTGCAAGAGAGGCGCTCTGCATCGCGGTGTAGCTTGCTGTCCAGGTTCCGAGAGGGTGCGTTTCTGGATGAGGTACCGAATATATTGCTTCCCCCTACTTATACCTCCCGAGGAGATCACGAATACAAAATTAGAGAGATTCGGGCGCGCACGGAGTCTTTCCGGCAGTCGTTCTTCCCGCGAACCATACGCGACTGGAACAGGAAAGGGAGGTAACGACAGTGGCACGTAAAGTGCCCTCCGCCACACACCGTTGGGTGGCTTGCGGAGTATAAATGAGGATGTAGAAAAAATTCAAACACGTTTCAATTCAAAAGTCGCTAGTTGTAGCGGAGGGCAGGCAGCGCCACGGACGTGGCCAAGCTATGCCACTTTCGTATCAGTACCTGCGGTGGCGTTTCGTCGTCTGAAGCTGTCGCACGCTGTCGGTCGCTTTCGTCGTTTACGTAGGACGCGGCATTTAGCTGCGGGCTGCTGCTCCACAGGCTCCAGCCGCCACCCGCCCGGCTATCGCAGAGTCGTTCACCCCGCCACGGTGGCCAGGGGCGCACGCCGCGAGATAGTGCTACAGTGTTTTGTCTACGCGCCAGGTGCTAATAAGAAACAGAGCGCAGGGGTCAGCGAACCGCGCAAAGCAGTCGCCCGCTACTTCGGCAGCTCCCACCCACTGCTTCGACCAGACGGCCGCACTGTGCGTAAGCATCTGTGCCAGACACAGCCTCGTGGCGTCCCATCGCCTTGTGATGACAACTGGGGCTGCAAAAACGATTCTCGCTTTCAAACGAGCTCGCGATATCGTAGTACGCTGCAGTTTCGGATGCTGCTCGAACAATCGCGTGGTATGTGACTCACGCGGCGCAAAAGCAAGTGATCGCGAGAATCTAAACAATTACCCCTGCGTTCCGAGCTGCAGTTTTGGCTCGTGTGATAAATGATACCTCACAGCATTATCAGCGATTGGTCAAAGTGACTCTTGTGTACCCGCCTCCGTAGCCGAGTTCGCTAACTCACGCCTATGGGGCGGCGCTGTATTCGGAGGTAAGCCGAGTTAAATCTTGGGGGTGGATGAAATTTTCGCTGCCGGTATTTGACCGGCAAGAGGACGACAGGAGGTGGCGTGAAGTTTCTGATCACCATTCTTTGTGCATTAAATTACAATTCATCCTATCCCTTCTCTCACCATCTTCAAAAGGAACGTCATCCGACACACACACACACACATGCACACACACACACACACACACACACACACACACACACACACACACACACACACACACACACACACACACACAGAGAGAGAGAGAGAGAGAGAGAGAGAGAGAGAGTCACCAAAACTTAACAGATACACTTACATACGCAGCTCTCATACTTAACGATGGAAAGGTGCCTGCGTGAGCGGAGCATAGGGAAAACCTTTCCAACTAGGCGGCTGAACCTGCTCTTCGGGATCTCCCAGCTATTCACGCCATACAACTTTGCTTTTTACTTTTGTAAGTATTGTTCTGCATTCTACATGAATAAACAGCTACAGAGAATATGAGCCTCTTGAGGTTAATATAATTATAAAGCCGGCCGGAGTGGCCGTGCGCTTCTAGGCGGTACAGTCTGGAGCCGAGCGACCGCTACGGTCGCAAGTTCGAATCCTGCCTCGGGAATGGATGTGTGTGATGTCCTTAAGTTAGTTAGGTTTAATTAGTTCTAAGTTCTAGGAGACTGATGACCTCAGAAGTTAAGTCGCATAGTGCTCAGAGCCATTTGAATCACTTTGAACCATAATTATAAAAATAATTATATACTACTGTATATACTTTTGAAATAGAGTTTCGTAAAAATGACTGTACATTAGGCATCGTCAAAATAATAAACATTTCGTATTTTCTTTCATACTACGCTTTTAATTACGAAAAATTGAGTTTGCTTCCCAAAAATTATAATAGTTCTGGATTTAAGTGATAAAAAACGCTATGAGAAATTTCGTAACCAGAATATTGTAAAGACTGAAACATATGCCATTTATGCCCCAATATAAAAAATGGAATTTATAGGACTTCTTTAAAAATCCAAAATAAAAATAAAGTTCCAAAGTATTGCAGAGTAAATAAATAAATGGTTCCATATATTGTACTTATCCCACAGACTCGCCTCTTTAACCACAGACTTGCAGCTCTAGGTAAAACTCAGCTGAAAAAGAGAGCGGGATCGCAAAGTTCGTAATACAGGCTTAGTATCGTAATCTACTATTGAGCAAAGATCCCGTAATTCTGGTTCGTTAAAACTCCCACCTCTCAAAATATTCGACACTTCTTTTTAAAACCCAATATACGTGTATTTCTGAAATATAATCATTACTATAGTCACAGGAATACTTTCTTTTTGTCCCATTCATTTTGAATCACCCTGTATTTGTAATAGCTAGCAAGCGAACTAGCAGCTACCGGCGGGCGACATCTACGTGGAGCCCGATGGCAGCGGACAGGCTGCGAGTTAGGTGTCTATTGGGGATCAATAAGGCCCATCAGCGCGTCCATTTGGAGCCGAACCGGTTACACTCGGCGTGTAATGACTTAACATGAGTGTGCACTTTGTACGGGCGCCTACAGCGGCCAAGTTACCTCGGAAGCCGCGCCGAGCAGGCATCCATGAACCAAGCCCGGCAGAAGGGCGGCCCCGGCTCCTGATAACGTACTCTGCTCCTATTCTTGCTTCCCACGCCACCTAATGAGAGTGCACCGCGGGGAAAAGTCGCCGGCTGCACACTTTCTGCGCACATCCAGCCGAGGAAACTGTGCCGTCCTATTCCGGCTTAATCTGGGAACCGCTAATTACCCCGGCAGACTTTCAACTGCACTTCTGCGAGGCACTCTGCACTTCGCCACGGGAGGAGAGGGGGTTGGGGCTCTCGTGGGAGTATGAACCCCGCCCGAAACAAATATTCCACTAAAACCGTTTACACACTGCCGGAAAAAAGTGCTACGCCCTCGAGGACACCGAAATACGTGTCCAAGGAATAGAAAAGCAACTGAAATCACTCAACAGAGGAAAGTCCACTGGACATGACGGGATACCAATTCGATTCTACACAGAGTACGCGAAAGAACTTGCCCCCCTTCTAACAGCCGTGTACTGCAAGTCTCTAGAGGAACGGAAGGTTCCAAATGATTGGAAAAGGGCACAGGTAGTTCCAGTTTTCAAGAAGGGTCGTCGAGCAGATGCGCAAAACTATAGGCCTATATCTCTGATATCGATCTGTTGTAGAATTTTAGAACATGTTTTTTGCTCTCGTATCATGACATTTCTGGAAACCCAGAATCTGCTCTGTAGGAATCAACATGGATTCCGGAAACAGCGATCCTGTGAGACCCAGCTCGCTTTATTTGTTCATGAGACCCAGAAAATATTAGATACAGGCTCCCAGGTAGATGCCATTTTCCTCGACTTCCGGAAGGCGTACGATACAGTTCTGCACTGTCGCCTGATAAAGTAAGAGCCTACGGAATATCAGACCACCTGTGTGGCTGGATTGAAGAGTTTTTAGCAAACAGAACACAGCACGTTGTTCTCAATGGAGAGACGTCTACAGACGTTATAGTAACCTCTGGCGTGCCACAGGGGAGTGTTATGGAACCATTGCTTTTCACAATATATATAAATGACCTAGTAGATAGTGTCGGAAGTTCCATGCGCCTTTACTCGGATGATGCTGTAGTATACAGAGAAGTTGCAGCATTAGAAAATTGCAGCGAAATGCAGGAAGATCTGCAGCGGATAGGCACTTGGAGCAGCGAGTGGCAACTGACCCTTAACATAGACAAATGTAATGTATTGCGAATACATAGAAAGAAGAATCCTTTATTGTATGATTATATGATAGCGGAACAAACAGAGGTAGCAGTTACTTCTGTAAAATATCTGGGAGTATGTGTAAGGAACGATTTGAAGTGGAATGATCATATAAAATTAATTGTTGGTAAGGCGGGTGCCAGGTTGAGATTCATTGGGAGAGTCCTTAGAAAATGCAGTCCATCAACAAAGGAGGTGGCTTACGAAACACTCGTTCGGCCTATACTTGAGTATTGCTCATCAGTGTGGGATCAGTACCAGGTCGGGTTGACAGAGGAGACAGAGAAGATCCAAAGAAGAGCGGCGCGTTTCGTCACGGGGTTATTTGGTAAGCGTTACGGAGATGTTTAGCAAACTCAAGTGGCAGACTCTGCAAGAGAGGTGCTGTTCATAGTGGTGTAGCTTGCTGTCCAGGTTTCGAGAGGGTGCGTTTCTGGATGAGGTATCGAATATATTGCTTCCTCTTACTTATACCTCCGGAGGAGATCACGAATGTGAAATTAGAGAGATTCGAATGCGCACGGAGGCTTTCCGGCAGTCGTTCTTCCCGGGAACCATACGCGACTGGAACAGGAAAGGGAGGTAATGACAGTGGCACGTAAAGTGCCCTCCGCCACACACCGTTGGGTGGCTTGCGGAGTATAAATGTAGATGTAGACGAAGTAGTTTTATTGATTAGTGTGGTGACACGTACTTCATCATTGTAGGAGTAGTTTGGTTACAAATCCATACCAAATGAAACACACATGTCACAGTAAAGGGTATCCAACTGTCGCATCAATACATAGTTTAGCCTCTGCTGGCGGCAACGCATGCATGTATTCTCTTGTGCAAACGATCGTATAGCTGCAGGAGATTGCCTCAAGCGTCGTCCGCCCCGAGAAAGAGTTAGTTCTCGCATCATTGAGTCCCATATGCGTTCATTTGGCAACAGATTTGGTGATCTTGCTGGCCAGGACAGTTGTACACCACGAAGAGCCAGCCACGACACAGAAGCCGTATGTGGACATGCAATGTCTTGTTGAAAGAGCGCATCACGTTCATGTCAAAACAAGCACTGGGATAAAAGCCTGTGCAATGTAGCAGTCACTGGTTACCTTAATCTGAGGAAACACCAGGTGATGCGGCAAGTTGCAACCGAAGACTCCCCATCCCTCTCCCCCCACCCCCAGCCGCTACCGCGAAGGTTGGGGTGTGACCTGTCTGTCAAGGATACAAAATCCTTGATTCCCCTTCAATCACAGACCAGGGACAGAACTCAACATGTGAAAGTTGTCCGTACGCTTTAACTCATGCACAACAGTAAATCTGTAAGGATATGGATGCAAGTCGTTTTTGACAATGTTTCTAACTCTGGAATAGGCCGCTCCCATCAGGTCTAAGCCGTACACGTGTACGTCCATCACTCGAATACATACAAAAGCTACCCTCATCACTGAGGACAACAGAGCACCATTCCACTCTCCAGTGAAGTCTTTGATGACAACAGAGTAAGAACGCTTAGTGGAGTCGTGGCGTCAGTGGTAGCGTCGACAGGGGCACATCAGGAGTACGTATTCGTCGGCGGAGCATGGTGTTACCCTGAAATGAATGTTGCAAACACTGGTCACTTCTTACCTCAGCACAGTTACTGCCTGAAGTGTCAAAATAAACGGCACATCACAGCCCTCAAGAGCGCCACCTGATCGTCCGATGACCGTTACAAATGAATCACTAACACTACAACCCCTGAGTATGAACATCTTATACCCTGGTAGAACTGAATACAGTCCTTGAGGATGTTGCAACCTTTTCTTCTCGACAATGTGTTTCTACATACGGGATGATCAAAATAAAAGTGGCCCGGAAAATATTTACAATAAAACTGACGCTGGATTGACGCTCGTTAATGAACATCAAAGAAAATGCTGGAAATGGTTATCACTTACGTCGATGCAGCGGTGTGATCGATTTACCAAACTGTAGCTCTTCCACACTGTGAGTGTTATTTGAGTACCCCTGACCCTTCATCTTGCCCCACGCATAAAACTGACAGGGAGAGAGATCAGGCGATCAAGGTGGCCAGAAGGTTGCTCTGCATCTACTGCATGTCCTCTCCTGACCGAACGCCTCATGCACTCGTGACAAGGTAGCCAAGGTGGTGTGTGCTCCGTCTTGATGAAAATATCCCAACAGTCGTTTATCTTCGCAGATTTGAGTCACATATCAATTAAACAGTTCCTGGACACACCAATCAGAGGCAACAGTTTAGTGAAAGAATAGTGTTACTATGTGTACACCAGACATTCCGCACCAAGCACCGAAACTGATATTTTCTAAAGACCCTTCAAAGTAACGCTGTGGATATTATCGTGAACTTTGTGGAGTTCACATACTCTGACAGGCTGAATAAGGTCTCATCTGAAGAAATACAGAACTAAGGATACAAAATCCTTCATTCCCCTTCAATCACAGACCAGGGACAGAACTCAACATGTGAAAGTTGTCCGTACGCTTTAACTCATGCACAACAGTAAATCTGTAAGGATATGGATGCAAGTCGTTTTTGACAATGTTTCTAACCAATGATCTCTCAATGCCCACTTGCACAGGAAAACGCCGTTGAGATTTCGTCGGACTTTGTTCCACGCTTTCGCTTCGTGCGATGTTGTTCTGGTATCCGAACTCTTTTCGCATATTTACGGCTGCTATTCGCTGCAGAGCCAGCTGTGTGCCATTTTTCTACTAACTTTTCCACAGCCAAAACTGTTCTGCCATTAGCTGTTGCGCAAACAGTTGCGCTCACGTTTTTCACAAATTGTGCTTCGCGTAACACTCGACAATGATGCGTGCTGTTTTACTGTGAGAACCGTTCTGTGTTGCTTTCAACTGGTCGCTAAAGTCGTCTGCTCCTCTCACTCACTCCAAAGTAATGACATACCGAAGTGGTTGGGACAGAGCGCGCGGGACAGCCGCGTGGGCACACGTTTGACAGCAGCCGACTAGTCCATCGAAATCACAGTTGCCAACATTTTCTGTGATGGGCAGTTCTCCTGTTCATTAACAAGGACCTGTTCCGCGCCGGTCATATGAAGATTTTCCGGGCCAGTTTAAGTTTTCCCAGCCTGCATATCCATTTCCAAATTTCTCGAGTAACTTTCGGAGAATTAAGAAGCGTCAAAAAAACGAGTCTCTGAAATGGCAAGGATTGTAGAAAATTACAAGCGTAGCTGAAAACAGTATACTTTTCAGGCGCTAGGCTAGGTAGATAATCTTGAAGCCTGGCCACTACAAAGAAGATATCAGCCACACAAAGGCGCCAGGCCACAAGCTGACCATTCCTGCTGTCAAAAATAAAACAACAAATAATACACAGTTCGTGAGTCCACTGATTAGAACCGTTGAGGAACAGTACGGTGGTAAAGGTAAGACAGGAAGAGAAAGGCCCGAGTCAAAGAAAAAAAAAATTAACAGAGAGATTGACATTGGCGAACATAGGCCGAAACGACTGAAAGAAATAGCATTGCAACCGCTCCCTCCCCCATTTTTTCCCGAAGGCTACGCTGCCATCTCTCGGGGAGTAAGGTACATTTGTATAAAAAATTCATAAGTAGTTTTAAAATTAATATATTATTTTCAGCCGGCGGGTGTGCCCGAGCGGTTCTAGGCGCTACAGTCTGGAACCGCGCGACCGCTACGGTCGCAGGTTCGAATCCTGCCTCGGGCATGGATGTGTGTGATGTCCTTAGGTTAGTTAGGTTTAAGTAGTTCTAAGTTCTAGGGGACTGATGAACACAGCAGTTAAGTCCCATAGTGCTCAGAGCCATTTGAACCATTTTTTATTATTTCCACGAGAGAGAGAGTTGCTATATCAGTTGCTATGGTTATTGAGATCTGATTAACTGTTGTATGAAATCAGTACGATCATTTGTATACAGTTTACATTCAAAAAATGTGATTGATGTCTGCTACTGTTATTCCATCAGATTCACGATAAAGATTGTCTCGAACGTGCGTTCGGTGAACATGGTTAGGACATGATCCCTGATTAAATCGCAAGCGAATCACGGAACTTCTAAACCTTTTATTGGCGTTAATTGTGTTGAAACATGGCTTCGACGGAACGTTTGGCTGTATTTGTTCATAATATTTCCCTTTAATGCGTCTCGAATCCGGCGATAAAACCGGGAGGCCGTCCTCCCTCTCCTCCTCTCCCTATCCCCCCCCCCCCGCCCCCCACCGCCACCCAGAACCGAACTCTGATCCCGTACCTGCTCCTCTCTGACATTATTCACAATGTCTTCTCACAGTCATAAATTTGTTCAATGGGATGAAATTTGTCAATTTTTTCCATTTACAATGCGGTACCAAAGTGATCTTACGGATGATCGGTTGTGGACGTTTGTCCGGATGATATCCCAGTGGCGAATCCTCTTCGACACGACTTCTGTTATTCGATTCAGTCAAGAATGCATAGAGCTTAAGTTGGTTAACGGTTTCATGGAGTTGCTGATCTTGTGTAGATAACTGTACTCGAAATAGTAGATAGTACAGCCTGATGCAGCGATAAACTGAAGTTACAGAATCTATATTTACAGAGAGCCTCCATAGTGTCTCGTCTTCATTTAGCTTTCAAGTTTACGACCAAGTTCGTTTCCGTGTGCTAATAGTCGTTATCATACGAATAACGAGAGGAATCTCGAACCGCTGGCGCACTTTGAGTAAGCAGTCGGAAATGTTTAGTGGTCCTTGGGAGCGCTAGCAAAGCCGAGGTGGGCGGGCTGTGATCTGCGGACTCCGGCCGAGTGCGGGGGTGGAGCGCCTCGCCCGCCCGGCTCCATCCAGTCCAGGCCCACGCGCCGAGCCGCGCCAAGGCCGCGCCTAAAACGCTTCCGCGCTCACCGCAAGGCCGCACCGAAGCCGCTACACGGCAACACTCCAGTACCAGCACCCGCCACAGCCTCGACTGGCGTCGGTCAGACGGAGTCTGATTACCGCGTCGAACTCTCGGCGGAAATCCTGTGAGAAGGGGCGAAGCCGAGGGGAGGAGCGGGGAGGGGAGGGTATCACTGGGCTTATGACACAGCCTAAAAAAGAAAAAAGGGAGTAGTCACAGTAGAAGCAATACACATGCTACCTAAATCGAAACAAGGCCCCGGGAGTAGACAACATTCCATTAGAACTACTGATAGCCCTGGGAGAGCCAGCCCTGACAAAATTCTACTATCCGGTGAGCAAGATGTATGAAACAAGCGAAATACCCTCAGACTTCAAGAAGAATATAATAATTCCAATCCCAAAGAAATCAGGTGTTGACAGGTGTGAAAATTATCGAACTATCAGTTTAATAAGCCACGGCTGCAAAATACTAACACGAATTCTTTACAGACGAATAGAAAAACTGGTAGAAGCCGACCTCGGGGAAGATCAGTTTGGATTCCGTCCAAGTGTTGGAACATGCGAGGCAATACGTACCCTACGACTTACCTTAGAAAATAGATTAACGAAAGGCAAACCAAAGTTTCTAGCATTTGTAGACTTAGAGAAAGTTTCGACAATGTTGACTGGAATACTCTCTTTCAAATTCTGAAGGTGGCAGGGGTAAAATACAGAGAGCGAAAGGCTATTTACAATTTGTACAGAAACCAGATGGCAGTTATAAGAGTCGAGGGGCATGAAAGGGAAGCAATGATTGGGAAGGGAGTGAGACAGGGTTGTAGCCTCTCCCCGATGTTATTAAATCTATATATTGAGCAACCAGTAAAGGAAACAAAAGAAAAATTCGGAGTAGGAATTAAAATCCATGGAGAAGAAATAAAAACTTTGAGGTTCGCCCATGACATTGTAATTCTGTCAGAGACAGCAAAGGACTTGGAAGAGCAGTTGAACGGAATGGAAAGTGTCATGAAAGGAGGGTATAAGATGAACATCAACAAAAGCAAAACGAGGATAATGGAATGTAGTAGAACTAAGACGGGTGATGCTGAGGGAATTAGATTAGTGAATGATACACTTAAAGTAGTAAAGGAGTTTTGCTATTTGGGGAGCAAAACAGCTGATGATGGTCGAAGTAGAGAGGAAATGTAAGGTAGACCGGAAATGGCAAGGAAAGCGTTTCTGAAGAAGAGAAATTTGTTAACATCGAGTATAGACTTAAGTGTCAGAAAGTCGTTTCTGAAAATATTTCTATGGAGTGTGGCCATGTATGGAAGAGAAATTTAGACGATAAATAGTTTGGACTAGAAGAGAATAGAAGCTTTCGAAATGTGGTGCTACATAAGAATTCTGAAGCTTATATGGGTAGATCACATAACTTATAAGGAGCTATTGAATAGAATTAGGGACAATAGTAATTTGTGGCACACCTTCACTAGAAGAAGGGATTGGTTGGTAGGACATGTTCTGAGGCATAGAGGGATCACCGATTTAGTATTGGAGAGCACCGTAGAGGGTAAAAATGGTAGAGAGAGTCCAAGAGATGAATACACTAAGCAGATTCAGAAGGATGTAGGTTGCAGTAGGTACTGGGAGATGAAGAAGCTTGCACAGTATAGAGTAGCACTGAGAGCTGCATCAAACCAGTCTCAGAACTGAAGACCACAAGAACAACAACAACAACAACAACAACAACAACAACAACTCTCTAATTGTTATGTCTTAGGTTTTCTCGTCTTCATTGCTTGTCGGTGAGCATCCGGGTGTTCTTCCGAGTGGTTGTGGCCCAATTTTACGTACAATATTTGAACCAATGACCCAGCCGTCTTCTTCGGGTACTGCGAGTTTCGTTGTCACATGTGCTCGGTGCCTGATCTTCAACCAGACCGTAAACTAAATGGAAAACAATTGGCCAGGTGCGAGCAGGGCGCGCGCTCTAAAGATTCCGTATTAAGTTAATTATGTATATGGACAGTTTATCCATCGCAGGACTCGGGAATCTCTACGATTTTTGCCTATTAGCGATAACAACACTGGCGCGATATCTGTCCGGGTTATTTCAAGACTCGAAAATGAGAGTTTCAGTTCGGATAGCAGCTGGCAAAAGAACTATTTTTGTGTGACAATCACAAATTAACAATTTTCAGATTTTTTCTCTGATTTTTTTTCCTTTACTCGTACTTTGAAACCTTACTTCTTGCCAAATTTCGCCGCGCGGGATTAGCCGAGCGGTTTAAGGCGCTGCAGTCATGGGCTGTGCGGCTGGTCCCGTCGGAGGTTCGAGTCCTCCCTCGGGCATGGGTGTGTGTGTTTGTCCTTAGGATAATTTAGGTTAAATAGTGTGTAAGCTTAGGGACTGATGACCTTAGCAGTTAAGTCCCATAAGATTTCACACACACATCTTGCCAAATTTCATGATTCTACAAATTTTGATGAGTAGGTTTGCAGCTATCAAAATATGTGACTTAAATGGCCGTATATTTTGATTGCGTTGGCTTAGAAGCTTCAACATTTTACGCCTCCAAGGGATTATAGACTTCAGTATGGGACATACATGTCAACTTGATGCGGCTACCCGTTCCTGAGAAAAAAGGGTTTTTAACAGATGGACAGTCAGACAGAAAACATAATGAAGCTGCTAAGGCTCCGCGTTTACCGATACCGGTACGGAACCCTAAAACTACCGTCTGGATCACAATGTCGTCTACTACCGACTGCCGGTTTCAGTCTCCCCTGCAGATCATCTTCAGTTCGTCAGGTCTGGCTTACCGAAACCGGTAGTCGACAGTAAAAGACGTTGTGATCCAGATGGCGCTTCTTCATTTATTATAGCAAACGAGATAACGTACCATAAGACATGGCGTCAGCTATGAAAGATTACGAACTACTGTGTAAATTTTGACGTTATCAAAGTTGTGAGAGTTCGTTGTTATTACACTTCTTAAATTAATTGCGTAGCACATCCACTTTTAAAATTGTCTGATTTAAGCTCCTCAGATAAGGAAATGAGTCATATAGCTAAGACTTTTACGAGCGGTTGTTCTAGTTCTTGGTGAATACGATATACAACCTAGAAGATTCAGCAGCAACTACACTTACATTACAATGTTTTATTGTACCTAAATAATGTTTATTCTTGTTTTAAAGTATTGTATACATTATATTGTGGGAGGGGAGGGGGATAGACAGAGGCAGTGGCAAAGTGTGACCCCTCACAGAATCGAACCCTGGATTCACACCTCTCCTAGACACAGTCAATAGTTCCAGCATTGTACAGCAGATACCGACGATCAGTTAATGCCAAGAGCTGTCGCAGAGGAGGAGGAAGGAGAGAAGTAAAACTGGTTCGCAGTGCAGTACGGCTTTCGTCAAAAAACTGCACACGTTTCATTGTCATTGATAATTTTTTTCCTGCCTACAAGGTTAAATTTATGGCGAAAACGTGATTTTATGTTTCCCCAACTCTTGTTAGAAGTATTGTCGTTGTAGATGCGAATCCCAGTCAGTTGAAGGCAGCGATCTGTATCTAAACTGGACGTCGAACACCAGCTGTCTGAGGCGACGACCGAAGGCCCTCACACTTCGTATCTGGGACAACTACAACATGGCGACCATAAAGTGTCTCTAGATCACAAAAGCAAGTCGTTTCCAAGTCGGAGCTCTTGTGAACCAGTTACATAGCATATTACATATTTATCAAGGACATGGAGACTCTTTGAAGACTAGTGCAAAAGAAGAATCTACTGCGAACTGAACACTGACAGTGTAATCAGAAAATTGCTCGTGCTTTATTTCGCATACGTTTCCCTCATACTTTCCTCAGTCATGCACAAGAACGCATTGAGACGTAACAGAAATCTAAATTAGGTACTGTGTTAGCCAAACCTTTAAATACGATTAATTCGTAAAATGAAGTGTTGTAAACAATGAAGACGCCTCCTGAAAAAAGTTGACATGGTTTGTTTACAAACTGTTACGCATGAATACAGCACGTACGTATTAAATATAAACTGATATTTTTTTTTGCTGGCGTTATCCCGTATCTTCACGGGGGTCGACATGTTACTCTGGATTTCGTACTGTCAGTGGTACAGAGTGCACTCTGTCTGTCTGTGTGTAGTGTTGTTCCGCGTGGAAATGTGAAAACATTTTTTTTCGAAATATTCGGTGTGACTGAGGCGGGACTTCGGTACCAGCGTGGTATTCACGTAGTCGGATATAGGAAATCGCCTAAAAAAAGATATGTAGGCTGGCTGGCACACGAACCCTCGTCATTAATACGCCGGGTGGTTTAACGAATAGTCGATCATGTTGATTGCTTCATCTGTCACGAACTGGGCAAAGCACTTCCATGCTCGGCTCTATATTGACCTCCGTGCCAGGGCGCTGCTATGCCGAGAGAGAGGGCATGTCTTCTTTCAGCTTCTCCCATTCTTCGTTGAGGATTGGAGCAAGACCCGCTAATGTCTGTGGTATCGATGTGCGTAGCCAACTGTGGTGTGGCAGTACAATCTTTGGACTATACCACATAATATAATAAGGGTATGTGAGTATATCTGGATCAAAAGTACCAGTATAAAACTTGGGGGATCAATAGTATGTTAACTTAGAAAAGAGCTTCTCCGAATATTGTAAAATGCAGTTCTCGAATATTACTCCTCTTATAGTATTTTTTCAACTTTCAGATACAAGTTTAAATTGCACTTTATCTCAACGGTCCAATAAACTCACACGCAGAAACGCTGAAGAAACTCATTGTTATGTTGGAAATATTCAAGAGATCTTACAAGAAGACGCTGATTGTTCAAGGAATATGAAACGACACAGACTAAACTATCGCCAGAACATTACTGTTTCTCCCGTCCATGTAAAGACAATGGTTTCCATTACAGATCCGTTCCACCAAAGAGGCTACAGACCAGTCATTTAAGTCACATAAAATCGTAACGAGTCGTTCGCTTAAGCTTGATACATCGTACAAAGTAGTTCCGGAGCGTTTCCATGCTTATAGGTCCTGACCATAGAACAGCAGCCCACACACAGAAGTAGATTGTTTCTCGAAAATGAATCATAAACAATAAATTTTTATTGAAACCAAAGTGAATATTATTAATAATGAACGGACGAGAACTACTGTATTATGAGCTACAGAAAGTGATATTTCCTACGCGAAAGACTATATGAGATTCATAGTATGGCGGCGCTGGAAGGAATAATTACGTGTAGTTTTATCGATGTATCATGCAGTGCTTTCATGTTTTAAACAACGATGAAAGAACGTGGGAAGATCGCGAGATTCTCACACAGACAGAGCCGCAGAAAGCAGTCTCCTCGTGTAATTTCTAACAACTGACAGCTTCACTAGGAAATCTCTCATCTCCAGTAAGAGGTAGCTCCAACTTCCTAGCGCAGCCAGCACCGCCATCTCGACAACCTCCGCACGTCCTTCCATTAGCATATTCACATTCTCGCTGTCGCCTTCGTCTGTGATAGCGTCATCCGAGACTAATGTGGAATGCTCCGGGTTGATGAGGTATTATCTTGGACGACGAATCATGCATTTACTTAGGGGCTACCTACATCTTAACTGAATTCGAAGAAATGATTACAGACGCCGCATTTGTAAACTTATTACACACACACACAAACGACGACAGTTTCATAAACTTGATGAGACATAACAAATTTTACGAAAAGATACTTTCGTCTGACAATTCAGCAGTTGTTTCATTCCATTTCTAATTTTTTCATCCTATGGGAAAATAAGGCTATTTTTTCACATCCTGCAAAATTTATCCTTGCGGCAACGTTGGCGAACTAGTTTCATGAAAATTCACTGCCACACCAAAAAATTGAAGCACCCAGGAGACTTCCTACGTGTGCACCCTATCCACGGGTACGTAAATGATTAGAGCTGCAAAAATTATCTGCGACAGGTAGGACGACCGCCAGAGCACATTACTGTCGTTCCTGTTCAGTGTTGTTAGCAAGCCTAGTAGTGTACATGACGGGCGTGAACAGAGCCAGATGTGGAGCAATCAATGTGAAGGGCACGGCGATGCCACATACTTGTTTGAGACAGCGTTATGAACACCTGACAGAGTTGTGAATGGGGCGTTATTGTGCTTCTCCATTTGGCCAGCTGGTCTAAACGTGCAATAGCCAGATTTGTTGGGCATTCGGATATGACAGTGGCCCGGTGTTGAACCGCATGCATATCCGTCGTCATGGTCCCAGTCGACCACGGCTAACCTCCACAAGGGAGTATCGCGGTATTGTGCGCCGAGCACATTGTAATCCCTCCACATCAGCACCTGCCATGCGATAGCAAGTAATGGATGTATGGTGTCACCGCCAGATACCACACTTGCTAGGTGGTAGCCTTTAAATCGGCCGCGGTCCGTTAGTATACGTCGGACCCGCGTGTCGCCACTATCAGTGATTGCAGACCGAGCGCCGCCACACGGCAGGTCTAGAGAGACTTCCTAGCACTCGCCCCAGTTGTACAACCGACTTTGCTAGCGATGGTTCACTGACAAAATACGCTCTCATTTGCCGAGACGATAGTTTAACATAGCCTTCAGTTACGTCATTTGCTACGACCTACCAAGGCGCCATTATCAGTTACTATTGATCTTGTAAATCATGTACCGTCAAGACCGACGTTCTTCATTAACGGATTAAAGTTAAGTATTCCACCAGCTACGTCCGTTTTTCTAAATTCTAATTTCCTTGTCCTGTTCCAGACCTCAAGCCAGCCTGCGTGAGCTAAAACGCGTGCCTTTTGGCTTCCTCTATGAATAAGGTGTTGGCTCTCCTGCCAACCCACAACAGGATGCCCTGCAACGCTCTTTGTTATCCAGTACCATTGACAGGCACCAACAGCAGGCGGTTCCGTTTCGAATTGTCCCTTGACCAAGAAGCATAGGCTGCTGTTGAATGGCGTTGTATTGTATTCAGCGATGAACCGTGGTTTTGCACTGCCCCAGACACTGCTCCAAACAATAGCCAGCTTTTCAGCAATAAAGGCGTTTGTTGAGGAAGCGTTTGAAACCAGGGAATTAGCAAGGATAGTCAGTGAAGGATCCTAAAAAACAATCTAAGTAAATTAAACAGCTAAGACTGTGACCAAAGACAGCAACCAGCACCAACGGGAAACAACTAAATATGTTCCTCGACCCAATGATTCCGAAACACCTCAAATCTCGCGCACCTGGAGGAATCATGGCTGAGTACGGAGGGTGACGAACTACTTCTCAGAACTAGCGATTACGCCTCTACATGGATCCTGGGACACCATGGCGAGAAGGGTATGTTGGAGGGCAAGAAAATCAGCCCTATGGACAGGGACTGACCGAGATCCTGGGAAAAATGGTTCAAATGGCTCTGAGCACTATGGGACTTACCATCTGTGGTCATCAGTCCCCTAGAACTTAGAACTACTTAAACCTAACTAACATAAGGACATCACACACATCCATGCCCGAGGCAGGATTCGAACCTGCGACCGTAGCGGTCACGCGGTTCCAGACTGAAGCGCCTAGAGCCGCACGGGATCCTGGGAAACTACGGACAACATGTGGGCCTCGCCAGCCTGGGGACTACAGGTTGTCCCTCCGAGTACCTCCGTAATTACGACCATGCTGTAAGCGGGTGCTATTCTGCCGGCGAGAAGGGTCGCCGTCACAGTGGCAGCGCCGACTCCACGTGTTTCCCCGGGGGCATCCATCAGGGTGGCTAAGGGCGCTCTTCAATAGGACGGTCCGTCCCCACATAAAGGGGATAGTTTTTCCGAGCTGATTCCCTTCGTGGTGGTGGAGTTGGGTAGTGGATACGTGGGGTGGACTTGAAGCGAGGCTGAGCGAAAACTCGGGGGTGATGATCCACCTCTGGCAAGGGGAAACCCAAAACAGAGAAGCCACGCACAATGTTGCCCAGAAAACCGTCGTCGCCGAGTAAGACCCATTCTCCCAATGTTTTGGAAAGGCACAGCGGTGTTGTTCCTGGCTTCGTGGTGTGGAAAGCCATTGGGTGTGATCTGAGGTCATCTCTGAGAGTTGTTGAGGGAACTCTGAGAGCACAGTGGTACGTCGAGGACATTCCGTGTTCTTGTGTGTTACCTCTCGTTAGACAATATCGCGGACCATTTTTCTACAAGACAACGCTCATCCATGTATAGCACGTGTGTCTGTGAACTGTCTGCGTGATGTTGAACCATTCCTGTGGCCAGCAAGTTCCTTAGATCTATCCCCAGTACAACATGTGTGTGAGACCAGCTCAAACATCAACTCTCTTTTGGTGCCAGAATCCAGGATATCAAGGATCAGTTACAAAAGTTGTGGACCAGCTTGCCTCAGGAGAGAGTTACAACGGCATTGTGACTGAATCAGCGCATGTATCCAGGCCAAGGAGGTGCAACGTCATACTCGTAAGTGGGCTCATACTGCCAACTCCTTTGTAAATCTGACGCAATTTTGTAATCGCTGAAATAACAACGCAAACCCTCTCACTACATTCAGTTTAACTGGTACGACTTGAGGCCGAAATTCCATCAACTGAGTGAGTGGACCATATCTGTGATAAAAATTGTCATGCATTTTAAGGTGATACACTCCACGTAAAACCGTGTCTGAAATTTTAGTCACAGAACTGACACGTAGCAAATGTTGCATTGTAGCTACGAGTATTCTTGCAATAATTCTTTGATTTTACTTTAAATTCGAACATTTTACGTTAGGTTTTACCATGACTGTTATTGACATTAAATGAAACAACAAGTTTACGATTACCAGTCACTGTTCATTTATCTCCACAGCAAGTTTCAAAGGTTTAAACCTCCATCATCAGGTGGGTTGATATTTGTTGGTATGACATTTGTGTGTGTGTTGTGTTACGATTTTTTTGGTGGAACTTGTGGCACTGTCTAGTGGAGAAACAAAACACTATTTCAGAACATAGTTTTGGATCTCTTGACAAAAAATTAAACGAATATCTAATGGTAAACATAAAATAAGTAAAATAGAGTACCTCCAGTGGTCACAGGTTCCTTTCTCTTTCCATATTTACAAAATATTACAGTATACATGTGATGTGCTACGACAGAGAAAGGAACCTGCGACCACTGAACGTACTCTATTTTACTTATTTTTTGTTTACCATTAGATAAACGTTTAATTTTTTGTCAAAAGAAACCCAAAACCATGTTCTGAAATAGTGTTTTGTTTCTTCACTAAACAGTGCCACAAGTTCGTCAAAAAAAAAATTGTAACAACAAATACACAAATGTCACACTAACAAATGTAAATCCATTAATTACTTTTGAATACATTATGAGAGTGACAATGATCAAAGTGTTACAAATATTTACTATTAAAAACAGTCTTGATCACAATTTATTTATTACGGTGACCGGTTTCGACCACTACTGTGGTCATCTTCAGACCAATGAGTAAGAACCTCCTTCTGCTGGAGAATCAGCAGGGCAGGTTCTTACTCATTGGTCTGAAGATGACCACAGTAGTCGTCGAAACCGGTCACCGTAATAAATAAATTGTGATCAAGACTGTTTTTAATATTAAAAATGTAAATCCACCTGATGATGGAGGTTTAAACCATTGGAACGGGCCGTGGAGATAAATAAACAGTGACTGGTAACAGTAAACTTGTTGTTTCATTTAATTCTTCGATTTTTCTTTAATTTTTCGATAATTTGAAGGCAGTCTTTGATACAGTGCGTTTAAAAATAAATTTTGTGTTAACGGTGGCAAATTAACTTTTCCCTTATGACAGACAACACATTGTGAAGCCGTTGGATCGCGTAAGGCAACCTCAGATGCAAAATGACTTGCATTACAAAATCTGCACTCTAAATTCATCACATCGCAGTTATAACTCTCAAAATTATTTGGAATTACGTTCAGCGGCACATTTTAATTTATCATTCAGAAGAACAATAGAATTAATGTTATCAAC